>NW_024059319.1:0-275206 GCF_016432855.1 Salvelinus namaycush | reverse complement strand
CACACAGTTATACATACACACACACACACAGTTATACATACACACACACACACAGTTATACATACACACACACACACAGTTATACATACACACACACACACAGTTATACATACACACACACACACAGTTATACATACACACACACACACAGTTATACATACACACACACACACAGTTATACATACACACACACACACACAGTTATACATACACACACACACACACAGTTATACATACACACACACACACACAGTTATACATACACACACACACAGTTATACATACACACACACACAGTTATACATACACACACACACAGTTATACATACACACACACACAGTTATACATACACACACACAGTTATACATACAGGGTTGTCTACATTTCATCAGTAACACAGCCTGCTTTCTAGCGGTACATTCAGATTCCCTGACTCATTCCCCACCACAGAGGATTCCTTTAACAGGCTAGAAGGAACCGGAGCAGAAGGACTGGAGCCAGTTTGGGATTTTAAAAGCATCATAGACTGCACTACCGAACCTACCAAACACTATGGGGGTGGGTTCTGTGACTTTTTCCTCAGTCTTCCTTTGGCTTTCTGACACCTCCCGTTTCTCCACCTGAGAACAGAGGGCAAGACAGGGGTCAGAGAGAGGAGTCAGTCAGTCGCCTAATGGGTGGGCTCACTAGACAAACTATTTTTCATCAACAAAAAAAAACGACAAATCTTAATGTTCTGCAGACAGAAATTAGGACAATTTATTGGTGTTAACTTTTTGTCATGAAGACAACACTACACACAATATTATACACTACACCTTATAGACTAGTATCAATCTCTACAGTTTGGATGCCTTAGAGAAGATGTCATGCGGAATTGGTGAGAAACTTCACTACAGCTTTCTTTACAGGTGAGGAAGTGTCTTTAA
This sequence comes from Salvelinus namaycush, assembly GCF_016432855.1. Taxonomy (NCBI): domain Eukaryota; kingdom Metazoa; phylum Chordata; class Actinopteri; order Salmoniformes; family Salmonidae; genus Salvelinus; species Salvelinus namaycush. The sequence continues at coordinate 274,276 of NW_024059319.1, read as the reverse complement.
AACTACTCTAAAAGCACTGTTTACAGCAGGGCTTGTGTAAATGTACTTCTTATTAGCATTTCATTGCGTCTCCTGTTGAGGAGAAGCTCAGTCCATGCCAAGATACTGACAGTCCACTTTAATCCAATCTTAGAAAACACATCTCAGTCCAGGAGCAAAACAGACAAACCTAATTCATAACTTAGCATGCTTCTACTACAGGACACTCCTCCTTGCCTAGCAAAATGCTAGATGTCATCAACGCATCTAGAGCTGTTTATCAAAGATATTTTGCTTGGTTAAGAGCATGCATCTTTTTTTTTAACTGTAAGTGGTACACTTAACTGCTATCTTATCCAAGGCTAGTTTGTGGTCATTATGTTAAAGTAAAATGTGCTGCGATCTTCCCAGGCAATGCTTTAGAAGTGTGAGAAGCACATGGTCAAATAAAGGCTAATATAACATAAATCAAGCAAGGTTTCTGATGTATTCAAGAGTCAAACAGAAATGTTTAATTTACGTCATGTGATACTCTTTGTATACGTCTTAGAAATCACTCCATCTACAGTTAGTTCAAAATGCTGCAGCTCAGCTTTTAACAGGCACCAGGAAATGTAACCATATCACACCTGTTTTAGCTTTTCTATAGTGGCTACCAGTCACTTTTAGAATCGATTTTCAAATTGTATTAATCACGTTTAAGGCTAGGAGTGGTTTAGCCCAATCCTATATCTCAGATCATTCATCTCCCTACAAGCCAGGACACAGCCTGAGATCCTCTGGCAGGGCAACGTTGACCATTCCAAAGTCTAGGTTGAACATAAAAAAAACTGGGCATTTGCCATTAGGGCCCTTAGACTTTGGAATGGTCTGCCAGAGATCAGATTTGCAGATTCAGTGCCTCTAAATCCCCACTGAAGACCCTTTCATAAAGATACTTTTCACGTATGATTTATTAGCGATCTTGTTTCATTGTCCTTCCTCCGGTCTTTGTTTCTTTGTTAGTACTTTTATTGTATTATTTTATGATGGGAAGGACTTTGTTGCCTCCATTGAAAAGCGCTATACAAATAAAAGTATTATTAATAATAAATTCATGCAATTAAATAATTTTAAAGTTATTCCAAACAGCAAAGGCCATTTGGAATCTCTTACGAGTAATAGCTCCAAGTGATGAAGATGTGCCTTGTCTGAACAGCCAATTAACTAAAACCAACTGAACAATTACAATGGAATAACTACAACAAACTGCCAAAATCAAACTGATTCAAATCATTAGTGTAGAAAGCTAGTAGGGAATATGGTGCATTTGGTTGTCTGTATACCTAGCGGATGCTTCTCACCATGTGGTACTGTGCACTACACTGTTACTGTACATAGCTGTTAAAGCTATATGAGAATAGTCCTACAGATCTGTAGCTGCAGCAGGGATCTGCGACTCCAGTCATCCAGGAAGCGTCACTGTGTCTGTGACACTTCATCTGCTGCCCATCTAACCAGGTGAGTACATTGGAAACCAGCAGACCCTGCAGCCCTGGAGCTGCTGACTAGCCTGGTCCCAGATCTGTTAGTACTATTGCCAACTCCATTGCTGTCATTGTCAGGCCAATACATGACAAGGAGTTGGCATGATAGAACAAACAGATTGACACTCAGGCTAGCTGACTACTGATGTGGAGGATTACAGCACAGCACCTTCCAGAGTTATGGACTGGAGTCACAAATTTGATGACTCGAGACTTGACAGAAAATATAAATAACTTGACTCAAGACTCGACTTGAGACTGATGACTAGAACTTATCTGGCCAGATTTTGTGTCTCACTCATTTTGTGGAAGAGTCTATGTGGATTATTCTACACACAGCCAGAGGCAGTAGCCGCAGCTACGCACTTGCAAAAAAAACTGCAAAAGATTGGCTAGTGAAATGTACACTGATTGGAGCTAGTGAACAGATTGCTGAACAAATGTCAAATTGTGGGGAGAGAGGATTGCCATATTAAAAGAAAATATGCATCTTCAAAAATTGTTTGGTGATCAAGAATATTAACTGTTTACTTTGCAAGCTCACCAGCAATGGGGCAACAATTACTAGCATAGGCCTACTGGTCTTTTGGTATGTAACAATTGCTTGAAATTGATCATTTACTTATGAAGCTTGCATTTGGAATTTGTTTTTAAAATGAATTATTACTGTGGCGAAGACGCACCATAGTCGCGTTCTTCACTTGCACTCTCCAAACTCCCGTAAGTGAAGTGCTTTTTCTCTTGTTGAAAATGTTTGCTTTTTCTTTCACACATTTAAATGCATTGGTCCTATGTAGTCAATCTATATTACATCTAATACCACAATAATTGCTAGCGTTTCATCATTCCATCCCTGTACAGTTTATTGCAACACGTAGACATTTCTATTTCATGTTTGATAGGCCTTTCATTTAGCCAACCATTTCTTACCCTCCGAGTGGCGTGATGTTTATTGTGCACACGAACGTTCACAAGATTCATGAGGTACAAGTTATTTTATTTAATGTATGGTTTCCTTTGTTCAAATTTCCCAGAGTTGCGTGTGTCTGTGTCCTACTGCCGCGTTCAAAACAACTGGAAACTCGGAAATCTCCGACTTCGGTACATTCAAGACAACTGGGAACTTGAAAAAAAGCGAGGTCCGACTCAACGGTCATCCAACTTGGGAACTCGGGACTCTATCTAGAGCTCCGACTTTCCAACGTGATATCACTCACGTCATGATTTGACCCTGTACTTTCAGAGTTCCCAGTAGTCTTGAAAGCACCATTAGTCTCGGTCATTCTGGTTGTGCGTAACAGGAGCGTGCACACCTCAGTGCCCATAGAAATAGGCCTGTGCTCCACGCTTTGGAGTCAGAACGTTGAATAAGAGAAAATTGTTCCATGTATGCATGGTGTTGAAATACCATTAATAATCATTACGTCTGATTAAGAGGAATGTACCAATGGATGTGGAAATTGCCTTTTACATTGTAGAACCAGTTTATTGGTTGTAATTGCCAATTGGGAAATTGTGTTGTCCTAGGCCAAGTGCTTTTATTATTTATGTAGACCTACCTGTTCGAGCTTTGGTTTCTCAAGGCGAGTCTGTACAGTCTTGCCCTCTACCTGTGTCTGTTCAGATAGGACAGGTTAAGCCTGATAGAGGATATTTCTTTTGGGCTATTGCTTGTGTATATTTGGTAAATCTACGTATACCTTTTGTAGGATATGGCACTTTCACCATTGGATTACCAAGGCCTGTAAATAAATCTACACTGAGCACGTCAACCTGCCTTGCCTTCTGCTGATGTCATGCCCTCACGACTGATACATGTCCCTATTTTACAATTACATTGACTAGTCAAAATGTGTTGTGTATATATATATATATATATACACTAGTATTTTACTTGACAACCTGTGACTCAACTTTGAATTGACTCGAGTCTTGACCCGTTTTACTTGTGACTCGAATAATAGTGACTTCCATCATGTGTTACTGTTCTACCACACTGTTCTACCACACTGTTCTACCACACTGTTCTACCACACTGTTCTACCACACTGTTCTACCACACTGTTCTACCACACTGTTCTACCACACTGTTCTACCACACTGTTCTACCACACTGTTCTACCATGTGTTACTGTTAACTAGGAGCAAGCAGTCAGGGATTAGCAGTTAGAGGAGAGACTCGGGGGTGGCCAACCCTGGTCCTAGAGCACAGGAGGTTGGTGGCACCTTAATTGGGGAGGACAGGCTCGTGGTAATGACTGGAGTGGAATCAAACATATGGTTTCTATGTGCTTGATGCCTAGAGGTTTTTGTTTCAGCCCTGCACTTACACGCCTCATTCAGTCTTCAATCTAGAAACACAATTTGCTGAATCAGGTGTGTTGGTGCTGGGCTGGAACATAACTTCACAGGGGGTGCAGGGTTCTCGAGGACCAGGGCTGACCAGCACTCCCTCCATTATTCTCAGTCTACAGTACATGCCCATGGTAGGTTCCTACATCAAAAACCCAGGGTCTATGTTACAACATAAAACAGACAGAACAAAAAGGAAAGAAATAAAGAGCCAGAGACCGTCACCTTCTCCGCAACCTCATCAACCTGGAAGAGAACCAAAAGTTCTTTGACCTCATATGGCTTGGGGTCAAAGGAAGTGATGTCATGAGAGATTACTTTAATGCTAGGGTTCCCCACTAAAGTAGTAGCTCATGTTTTTAAACTTATTGAAGAAATACAATATAATCAAGTTGTATAATTGTACAGAATCTTTAAGCCTTTGAAAAGAAACCGAGTGAAAGCGTTCCCTAGCAGCATTATCACATCTTTAAGTAAACGTTCCACTACTTTCCTCTTCATTTGTATTGCTTCATTTCGAAACCCTGTCTGCTTTTAAATACCTACAGGAAAACTGTCTGTCTGTCTCTTACAGGAAGATAAATCAATAATTATGGAAAAATAAAACAGTCAAGTTAGCAGGAAGAGATTGATTATTTATATTTTACAACATTTTCACCCACTGAAAACAAATGTGATATGTGTCCCAAATTGCACCTTATTCTCTATATAGTGCACTAATTTGATTAGGGCTCTGTTCAAAAGCAGTGCAGTATATCGGAAACAGGGTGCCATTTGGGACACAGCCTGTGCTTGCTGTGTTTGCAGCAGGACTGACCTTGGTGAGATACTCCCTCATGACCTGGATGAAGTATGGCATGGCAAAGTCCATGATGTTGTGTCTCCAGGCCAGCTCCAGCACCACATCAGGGTGCAGCAGGTCATAGGAGGCAAACAGACAGGCAGCGAAACACTCCTTCCTGCCCTCCTCCAGGAACCACTGCAGCAGGGTCTCAGCCAATTCTGCATCCTTAGACTCGGCAGCATACAGCATTGCATCCTGACGAACACACACAGGAAGAGGTGGCTTTATTGACTGATTGATTGGTGGATTGATTTGGGATCGATTAAAAGATTGATTGATTTGAAACTACAGACAGGCTGACAGGGGAAGGTATGGATATTTTTATTTTAAACTTTATTTAACTTGGCAAGTCAGTTAAGAACAAATTCTTATTTACAATGACGGTCTACCCCGGCCAAACCCTAACACGGACGATGCTGGGCCAATTGTGCGACGCCCTATGGGACGCCGAATCACAGCCGGTTGTGAAATCGAACCAGTCTGTAGTGATGCCTCTAGAACTGCGATGCAGTACCTTAGACCGCTGCGCCACTCAGGAACATTTTGATTCTCATAGATGTTGCACCAGTGGTTACATACCATTGCAAAGCTGAAAAGCTACTGAGGAGAAAACTGAAGACACTTATTTCAACAGGTTGCAGTTGGCCAAAAATATTCACTAGAATTTCCCTCCTACAAAGCGAAACAGTGTCCACATCAGGCTATAGTCAGAGTAGAGTGAAATGTGAAAGGGTCCAACAACAAAAATGTTTAGTGCAAAAAGATGAAAACCCTGTGCACAGCAGTGTGTCTGCATCCAGACGCTGGTTTGGCAGGAACAGCTAGTATCTAAAATGTTTACCTTGTATAATTTGTCTTTCTTGCAGAGTTCCACGCTCTGTCTCCAGCGGTTGTTGCCTTTGTAGAGGTATGCTGCGATGCGTCTGAACTCAATCAGCTCATGCTTCTCCAGTCTCTGGGCCAGAACAATGGTGTCAAAGTTACCATACACATCGATCGATGCCCTCAGACCCTATAGACAACACAGGCAGACAAATCAGGCTCAGAGTCTATGGACAACACTGACAAAACAGTCAGGCTCAGAATCTATGGACAAAAACACACACAGTACACACACACACACACACACAACTCCCTCACCTGGTAGTCCTCCTCCTCTGTCAGCAGGTTATTGAGGGCCTCGTTGACTCCCTTGTTGTTGTGACTCTGGACTGACCGCAGGTAAGGCTTTACCAACTTCAACTGGTTCATCTGGAGACAGATGTCAAATTATTTGGTCTTGTGTTGCTGCTAAATATAAAGTGTTCTATTATGCGATTCAGTTTATTTTTTATTTACATTCATTCAATTCCTGGTTTAAATGACAGTTTTTTTGATTGATTACCTTGGTGAAGTATGTGACCGCTCGGCTGTGGTCTAACCGTGGTGACAGTACGGTCAGAAGGTCGTTTGTCAGCAGAGGTTTGTAATCCAGGTAAAAGGAAAGGGATTTGTAGTACAGCTCCACATTGGCCACCTAGAAAGAGTCATACAACACAATGAAGTTCCTTGTGAAGAGAGGTGAAAGAACTAGAAAATGAGAGCGATTGGCTACAGTTGTGGTTAGTATACTTTTAGCCCTTCAGTGAGGTTCTCAACTGTTTTGTGAGAGAGGGCATGTTACCTTGGCGATGATGTCCTTGAACTGCACCTCCTTCCATGCGTCAGTAGGGTGTGACATCATCGTGAGGACAGCATTGTCATACTCCTCGTATTTATCATACAGAAACACTAGCTCCGCCCACAGGTGGGACTGCTCCGCCGCTCGCAGCACCTGATTGGAAAACCGCAGGAAGTGAGGTAACAGACATGACCGATATGGGAGAGAGAAATATTTACTTCCAATAAATATTTTCAGAGCCACACATACAGATGCATCACACCTTAGGGATGTTGACACGGGACCAGAAGAGTTCCAGATGTTCTCTCATCTTCTGGGGTTTGAATTTGGAGTAGAGGATGGCCAGCTCTGTGAACATGCCCATGTGAGCACGCTCCAAACCTAATGCTGCCTCCAACAGGGCTATCAGCTCCTCATAGTAGCCCCGGTCCTGATACAGAGACACAAACGTGAGTTAACCACAAAACATAGATACTGTACAGACACCTGAAATATCTGAAAAAAGTAAACACCTGACAATAAACTATGGAGGGCCTCATCAGGTGAATGATAAAGGGTAATTACCTGATAGTCACTGATGAGCTCCTCCAGTTCATCAGCGTGGATGACGATGTGAAGACCACAGATCTGAGCCAACCGAAACTCCTCCCCAGCCACACACGCAAAACACACCTGGGGGGGAGAAAGAGAAGTCATGATACACAGCCCAACAAATGGAGCTTCCATCCATCTCTTCCACAGAGCAGAATGTGTGTAGAAATGTTAAGGTGTACCTCCTTCCAGGTGCGTGTGCTGTTGGCTTTCCTGGCACTGTCCACAGCAGCCTGGTACTCTCCTAGGTGTACCAGCGTGGACGCCAGGCGGGCAAAGTTGGACACATTATTATACAGCAGCTTGGCAGCATCATACATGCCCTCCTCAAAACACCTATCTCCCACCTGGATGAGGAGAAGAACAGGAAGAGAGAGAAAGGGAGGAATGAGTGGAAAGGGACGAAGTTGAGACGAAGAGTCTGACAAAATGTTGCATGTTAATATACAGTTACTTCGGAAAGTATTCAGTACCCTTGACTTTTCCACATTTTGTTACTTGACAGCCTTATTCTAAAATGGATGAAATAAAATTGTTTTAAATAATACACAAAACCCCATAATGACAAAGCAAAAACAGGTTTAGACATTTTTGCAAATTTATCCCCCCAAAAAAAGAAATACTTTATTTACATAAGTATTCAGACCCTTTGCTATGAGACTAAATTGAGCTCAGGTGCATCCTGTTTCCATTGATTATCCTTGAGATGTTTCTACAACTTGATTCTTATTTGAAGTCTACTTGTGGTAAATTCAATTGATTGGACATGATTTGGAAAGGCACACACCTGTCTATATAAAAAGGTCACAGTTGAGAGTGCATGTCAGAGCAAAAACCAAGCCATGTGGTCGAAGGAATTGTCCGTAGAGCTCCGAGACAGGATTGTGTCAACGCACAGATCTGGGGAAGGGTACCAAAACATTTCTGCAGCATTGAAGGTACCCAAGAACATAGTGGCCTCCATCATTGTTAAATGGAAGAAGTTTGGAACCACCAAGACTCTTCCTAGAGCTGGCAGCCCATCCAAACGGAGCAATCGGGGGAGAAGGGCCTTGGTCAGGGAGGTGAACGAGAACCCGATGGTCACTCTGACAGTGCTCCAGAGTTCTTCTGTGGAGATGGGAGAACCTTTCAAAAGGACAACCATCTCTGCAGCACTCCACCAATCAGGCCTTTATGGTAGAGTGGCCAGACGGAAGCCACTCATCAGTAAAGGGCACATGACATCCCGCTTGGAGTTTGCCAAAAGGAACCTAAAGGACTCTCAAACCATGAGAAACAAGATTCTCTGGTCTGATGAAACCAAGATTGAACTCTTTGGCCTGAATGCCAAGCGTCACGTCTGGCGGAAACATGGCACCATCCCTACGGTGAAGCATGGTGGGGGCAGCATCATGTGGGGGTGGGGGGTTCAGCTGCAGGGACTGGGAGACTAGTCAGGATCGAAGCAAAGATGAACGGAGCCAAGTACAGAGAGATCATTGATGAAGTCCTGAGCGACCTGGAGCAGGTTCTCAGACTAAGCACACAGCCAAGACAGTGGCTTCGGGACAAGTCTCTGAATGTCCTTGAGTGGCCCAGCTACAGCCCGGACTTGAACCCGATCAAACGTCACTGGAGAGACCTGAAAATAACTGTGCAGCAACGCTTGAGAGGATATGCAGAGAAGAATAGGAGAAACTCCCCAAATACAGGTATGCCAAGCTTGTAGCGTCATACCCAAGAAGACTCGATGCTGTAATCGCTGCCAAAAGGTGCTTCAACAAAGTATTGAGTAAAGGGTCTGAATACTTACATAAATTTGATCAGTTAAAAAAAAAAAAATTTGCAAACATTTCAAAAAAACATTTTTTGGTTTGTCATTATGGGGTATTATGTGTAGTTTATTTTTCTCAAACTATTTAATCTATTTTAAAATAAGGCTATAATGTAACAAAATGTGGAAAAAGTCAAGGGGTCTGAATACTTTCAGGCACTGTATATGCATTTTGTACGTATTTGACACCTTTACCTGTTGTACATGGGCATTGTTAGGGCCGCTAACAAACTCATCTAGTTCGGCCAGTCTGCCAGTTTTAGCCAGAGCAAAGATGAGTTCTGTCTCTACGTACGACTCCCGGGCCTTCTTACGAGCCATCTGAAGGAACTTCACCAGATCCTCCCAGTTATCTACAATGCACACATCACATACACACAAACATCATACACTACATGACCAAAAGTATGTGGACACCTGCTTGTCGAACATCTCATTCCAAAATCATGGAGTTGGTCCCAACTTTGCTGCTATAACAGCCTCCACTCTTCTGGGAAGGCTTTCCACTAGATGTTGAAACATTGCTGCGGGGACTTGCTTTCATTCAGCCACAAGAGCATTAGTGAGGTCGGGCACTGATGTTGGGCGATTAGGCCTGGCTCACAGTGGGCATTCCAATTCATCCCAAAGGTCTTCGATGGGGTTGAGGTCAGGGCTCTGTGCAGGCCAGTCAAGTTCTGCCACACTGATCTCGACAAACCATTTCTGTATGGACCTCGCTTTGTGCACAGGGGCATTGTCATGCTGAAACAGGAAAGGGCTTCCCCAAACTGTTGCCACAAAGTTTGAAGTACAGAATCATCTAGAATTTTATTGTATGCTTCAGCGTTAAGATTTTTCCCTAGCCCGAACCACGAAAACCAGCCCCAGAATATTATTCCTCTTCCACCAAACTTTGCAGTTGGCAATATGCATTCAGGCAGGTAGCGTTCTCCTAGCATCCTTCAAACCCAGATTCTTCCGACTGCCAGATGGTGAAGCGGATTCGTCACTCCATAGAACATGTTTCCACTGCTCCAGAGTCCAATGGCGACGCTTGGCATTGCACATGGTGATCTAAGGCTTGTGTGCAGCTGCTCGGCCACGGAAACCCATTTCATGAAGCTCCTGACGAACAGTTCTTGTACTGACGTTGCTTCCAGAGGCAGTTTGGAACTCGGTGGTGAGTGTAGCTTAGTTATGGTGATGTGTTGTCTTACCGTTCTTGCTGGCCGCGCTGACCACCTCCATGTAGGCTGACGGGTCGTCAGCTTTGATGTAGGAGTCGATGGCCTCTTTAACCAGGTCTCTCTGGAGCTGGGCTCTGGCCAGCTGACTCCATACAGCAGCCTCATTACAACGCTCTGCAAACTCATAGGCTCTGTCCAGGTTACTGATATGCTCGATCAGAACCTAGAGACACAGGTGGACGGTATGGTTACGCTGTGTGAATGAGTAAATGGCACAAAGAAAAGTATTATTGGTATTAAATAGAGGGTACCATGATAAAATATTTGTAAGGAGCACAAAGTAAAGCAAAGCATTATTGGTGCATTGAAATAAAGCAGATACAATGATTAGTTAAATATTTGGATCATCTTCAGACTCTTGTTTACCTGAATGGCTGAGGTGTTGACGTCAAACTTTTTGAAGATGGCGAAGGCCTCCTCGAAGAGCTCATTGCTGATGGCGATGTTAGCGATGTCTGGAGCGTCGTAGTTGTCTAGGCGGTTGATGTACTCCATCACACGCGTCCGGTCTGCCTTGATGGCCGTCAGGATCAACAGGTTCTGGAGGTTTCTGGGGGAGAAACAGAAGATAAAGACGCTAGATAAGACATCAACTACAGGTATTAGTAGAACTTCTGAAATATTTTTGTCTTTTCAACCTCAAAGCTTAACTGTGGTGCCAAGTAGTGTGTGTATGAGTGTGAGAGAGAGAGAAAACATGTGGTGACTGACCGGTGCTCGCTGAAGACTGAGTTGTCCAGTACAATCTTCTCCAGTAGTTCGATGAGCTCATTGGGCAGGTCAGCTGTCATGAAGGCCTTGACCGTCACCGACACCTCCTCTGGGTCCTGGGTCTCTGACAGAGCTGTCTGCACCACCTGGCAAACACAAGGAACAACACAGGGAACAACAGGTCAGAACACAAGGAAGTAGGTAAAACACAGTATACCAACACAGGGTTATCAGAGGGTATTCTACTGACCTGGTCTATGAGTTGGCGTCTATAAGGGTTGTTCTCCTCTAGAACATTGGCCCATAGTTCTGGGTCTTTCCGTCTGACCAGGTAGCGAGCCTCACTCTTGAACAGGGAGTTCTCATTGCACACCTACAACAGAGCACAATGAAACCACATCAATCAATGCATCATAGTTGTGTGTGGGTGGGTGTACGAGCGCGTGTGCGTGCTCAGACCTTGATAAGGTCCAGGTCACACTGGCCCCTCTCGTAGGCGACACAGGCGAGGTGGGGGTCTCTCTTCTCACAATACTTCCCCACTACAGTGCTGTCGTAGAAGGTGTTCTCCTTCAGGAAGCGCTCCGGGTTGTTGTTACTGTCTATGTAGATCTTAGCCAAGGCATTGTGGGTAGCCGGCTCCTCACAGCCTTCATGGATACGAGACTCCAGCCACGGCAACAACAGCTTCAGTCTGGGGGACACACGAAAATGTACTTCTGAGAACCCCTTTTGAAAACCTAAGTCACACACAATACTTGGACTTCGAAGCACTGCCTCACAGGGGGGAAAAGAGGCCTGAAAGACTAAATGTTGAGGAAGTACAGGAGCAGACAGTGTTGGAGACCATGTGTGTAAGTGGTGTGTCCTGTACCTGTTCCTCTTCTCCACCTCTGCCACCAGCTCGTCTGTGGAGAACTGTCCTCTCACCACCATGATCAGGTTCTTAATGACATCTTCAGCACAGTCTACATCCAACAGACCTCCTATCACCACCGGCAGCCGGCTAGGGTTCACCTACAAACACACATCAATGCGAGGCAATGACAGCAGAAAATATTTCTAGGATAGCTAATGCGATTGGTAAAACCAACAATAAGGTATCTTGATATGTTTCATCTTCCTTCCCTGCAGTGCTGTGTTCCTCACTGGGCCTACTGCCAGACTGATGACTCTTACCTTCTGAACATAGATCTCAATGTACTTCTGCAGAGTGTTGCGGTAGAGGTAGAGAACCAGGTCATGGACAAAGTCAAAGCGGTCACACACTATGATCAGAGGCAGCTGGTCTGTCAGTTTAGCCTCCTGATGGGAAAGAAAGAGAGATTGTAGTCTGCTAGACTAACGACTGTGCTAAACGTTCCCCCAACCAACCCTGCTAGGGTCGCCCTGGTACCTTGAGGAAGTTCTTGACCCTGTCCGGGTCGTAACAGTTGCTCTCTCTACAGATGCGTTCCACCTCCTTGATCTGTCCGGTCTTACAGGCCGCCTGGATGTATTTAAAATGGACGTCAGGGTCCTGGCTGAAGTTCACTATGGAACCCAGGAAGTAGAACACACCTGGGAGAGGAAGAACACCGTTTCACATTGGATACGTTTCCTAGTTTCCCTGTGAATGCCGCCCAGGTAAACCGACACATAACAAAAAAGGGGGGGGGTTTAATATGTATTTTTTGGGCGATAGGACCATAAAGAGAGGACAGCAAAGAGAGGACAGCAAAGGTAGGAGATGTAAACCCATGGTACACCCCTTTTGTGTTAGCAAATTCATCAGGGACCCCTTCATAATCAGACTCAAGTACAATAAAAAATAACCTACAAGGAGTTTTACTTTGGCTTCTACAGTACATGGCTGATGAACCAAGTCTCAGGCACGGGAAAATATAAATTTTAAAAGGCTCTTGGCATCGGAGAGAAAATGTTGCAGTTTAAGCTAATTTCCTGCAATTCTACACATTTTGCCATGAGGCAGATAACACTTTACAGTTCGCAAGCTTAAATTACAGTGCATTCATGTAAAATAATTATAAAATGGGGAATAGTATTGAGTTTAACAATTTATAAATTGGTGGAGTGCTGTGGATACCAATATCCCTGTGAGCCTCCCTGGCCCATGTTGCCCAGAGTTAACATACATTGTATTGTATTACACACAGGCCACAAGCTGACACGTTTTAAAACATAATAGGCCAGATCCAGACATACCCTCAAAGCTCTTGAAGGACTCGAAGAGATCCACCAGGGCATTTGTTCCCAGCTGTTCGTGGTATTTAGATGCCACCTGGACACACAGCTGAAGGTTCTGTCGGATGTTGGCTGATAACATGGCCCGAAGACACTCTATAGAGTCCTCTACTGACAGGGCGCCAAAGAAGTTCACCAGCCACTGCAGGGAGAGAGGATAGGGTTACTACAACACACCCCACACAGAGGATACATTTAAACACACCTACAGGTACGTACCTCAGGGTTGAGCAGGTGTGTGTGTACGAGAGTCCTTTTGATGTCGAACAGGTCAGTGTAGTGTTCTAGAGCCCTCTGCAGCAGCCCAGCCTTCTCACACAGCTGGGCGATGTGGGCTCGGTCATAGTGAGTAAACATCTGGTTTCCCAGGATTGCATCGGCCACCTGGATACACGCACAAGTTATAACACAACGGACCAATAGAAATACAACTGACATAATGAAAGGTGTGTGTGTTTACCTGGGGAGCATGGAGGAGGTTCATTTCCAGTAGGCGTGTCTGTAGGTGTCCCTCGGCTGGCTGGTTGTTCTTCAGAGCGTCCAATAGGAATGAGGTGCACTGCTGGATCAGACTGCCCTCCATGAACACATCCACTATCTACACCAATCAGGAGAGAGAGAGAGGGGACATCAGCAACCAATCACAGGAGAGAAAGAGGTAATCAAGTGTCACTACTGGATCAGATTGCTCTCGATGTTCAACCCTAATACAACCTCTAGTGCCATAGACACTGTGTAGATCCCAAAACAATCGTTTAGGTATGATAAGTAATATGGTAATTGCGCCACTTTCTGATATGCTACGGTATACATTTTGAACCTCTCCAATCTGCTATACTTTAGTATCTAAGAGCTAAGGGTTAGAGGGGAATTTGCTCTCAAAGGAGCAGCTTATAAGAAACCAACAGGAAGACAGTATAATATTAAATTTGAAAGAATTCCATTCAGAATGTGGGAATCATCAGGTAGCATGAAATTACCTCTAAACTCATGATTCTAGGTGTGTCCAAAAAGGCATCTTATTCCCTATATAGCGCACTAAAGTTGACCAGGGCCCATAGGGCTTTGGTTGAAAGTAGTGCACCATGTTGGGAATAGGCAACCTAAATCTGTGGTTGTGGGCAACTTGTACCCAGAGCCAGTTCAGACAGGAGGAAGGGAAAGTTGATATGCCATTAAAGGGAGGAAGGCTCACTCAGTCAGAGAATTCCTGGCATTGCTCTCCCACATGGAATAACAAACCGGGAGGCTCCCACACTGTGCAGTGTGTGCGGGCGTGCGTGACTGTCTGTGTGTGTGTGTGTGTGTGTGTGTGTGTGTTACCTGGTTGATGTTGGCCAGGGGCTCCTCATCTGCAACCAGCATCTGAGAGAACTGTAGACCCTGGTCTGGACTGACCCGCATCACATTCCTCAACAGAAAAACCCAGTCTGGAGAGTAGCCCACCTACACCAGGGAGAGAGAGGGAGGCCACATCACAACACCGTCATCTGATGAGACAAGCAGGATCCCATGCCAACTCTGTATTCATAGAGGAAAATGCTATGAGATACTATGAGAGTTGTGCATCCCAAATGGCACCATATTCCCTTCATAGTGCGTTACTTTTGACCAGGGCACTATACTGGGAATAGGGTGCAATTTTCAACACATCCAAAGAGATTTCACTTCCAGAGTGGACGGACTTGTACCTTCTTGGCGTAAAGCACTATCTTCTGGAACTGTCCGGTCTCAGCGAAGCACTGGATCACCTTGCTGGGTACGTTGGCCCTGAGGTAGACGCTGAGGGCTAGAGTAGGATCTACTGCCTTAACCAGGTCACCAAGCTCCTCAGAACACTCCAGCTACACACACACAGTACATCAACTGTAGCTATACTGCAATTTCAGGGTAAATATACAAAGGGAACAGAATGAAAGTCTCTATGGACCCTGTTAAAGGACTCCTGTTTACATAGTCAGTGTGTGTGAGCATTGTACACCCCCTTTCTAGCTCAGACTTTGCTGATAGCTACTTTATTGACACAAAGTGTACTTACTATGACAGATATTTTTAATTTATTTTTATTTCACCTTTATTTAACCAGGTAGGCTAGTTGAGAACACGTTCTCATTTGCAACTGCGACCTGGCCAAGATAAAGCATAGCAGTGTGAACAGACAACACAGAGTTACACATGGAGTAAACAATAAACAAGTCAATAACATGGTAGAAAAAAAAAGAGAATCTATATACAATGTGTGCAAAAGGCATGAGGAGGTAGGCAATAAATCGAATAATTACAATTTAGCAGATTAACACTGGAGTGATAAATCATCAGATGATCATGTGCAAGTAGAGATACTGGTGTGCAAAAGAGCAGAAAAGTAAATAAATAAAAGCAGTATGGGGGGTGAGGTAGGTAAATTGGGTGGGCTATATACCGATGGACTATGTACAGCTGCAGCGATCGGTTAGCTGCTCGGATAGCAGATGTTTAAAGTTGTTGAGGGAGATAAAAGTCTCCAACTTCAGAGATTTTTGCAATTCGTTCCAGTCGCAGGCAGCAGAGAACTGGAAGGAAAGGCGTCCAAATTAGGTTTTGGCTTTAGGGATGATCAGTGAGATACACCTGCTGGAGCGCGTGCTACGGGTGGGTGTAGCCATCGTGACCAGTGAACTGAGATAAGGCGGCACTTTACCTAGCATAGCCTTGTAGATGACCTGGAGCCAGTGGGTCTGACGACGAACATGTAGCGAGGGCCAGCCGACTAGGGCATACAGGTCGCAGTAGTGGGTCGTATAAGGTGCTTTAGTAACAAAACGGATGGCACTGTGATAAACTGCATCCAGTTTGCTGAGTAGAGTATTGGAAGCTATTTTGTAGATGACATCGCCGAAGTCGAGGATCGGTAGGATAGTCAGTTTTGCGGCGTGAGTGAAGGAGGCTTTGTTGCGAAATAGAAAGCCGACTCTAGATTTGATTTTGGATTGGAGATGTTTGATATGAGTCTGGAAGGAGAGTTTGCAGTCTAGCCAGACACCTAGGTACTTATAGATGTCCACATATTCTAGGTCGGAACCGTCCAGGGTGGTGATGCTAGTCGGGCGTGCGGGTGCAGGCAGCGAACGGTTGAAAAGCATGCATTTGGTTTTACTAGCATTTAAGAGCAGTTGGAGGCCACGGAACGAGTGTTGTATGGCATTGAAGCTCGTTTGGAGGTTAGATAGCACAGTGTCCAAGGAAGAGCCAGAAGTATACAGAATGGTGTCGCCTGCATAGAGGTGGATCAGGGAATCGCCCGTAGCAAGAGCAACATCATTGATATATACAGAGAAAAGAGTCGGCCCGAGAATTGAACCCTGTGGTACCCCCATAGAGACTGCCAGAGGACCGGACAACATGCCCTCCGATTTGACACACTGAACTCTATCAGAAAAGTAGTTGGTGAACCAGGCAAGGCAGTCATTAGAAAAACCGAGGCTACTGAGTCTGCCAATAAGAATATGGTGATTGACAGAGTCGAAAGCCTTGGCCAGGTCGATGAAGACGGCTGCACAGTAATGTCTTTTATCGATGGCGGTTATGATATCGTTTAGTACCTTGAGCGTGGCTGAGGTGCACCCGTGACCGGCTCGGAAACCGGATTGCACAGCGGAGAAGGTACGGTGGGATTCGAGATGGTCAGTGATCTGTTTGTTGACTTGGCTTTCGAAGACCTTAGATAGGCAGGGCAGGATGGATATAGGTCTGTAACCGTTTGGGTCCAGGGTGTCTCCCCCTTTGAAGAGGGGGATGACCGCGGCAGCTTTCCAATCCTTGGGGATCTCAGATGATACGAAGGAGAGGTTGAACAGGCTGGTAATAGGGGGTGCGACAATGGCGGCGGACAGTTTCAGAAATAGGGGGTCCAGATTGTCAAGCCCAGCTGATTTGTATGGGTCCAGCTCTTGGGTTTTCCAGCTCTTTCAGAACATCTGCTATCTGGATATGGGTAAAGGAGAAGCTGGGGAGGCTTGGGCGAGTAGCAGCGGGGGGGCGGGGCTGTTGGCCAAGGTTGGAGTCGCCAGGAGGAAGGCATGGCCAGCCATTGAGAAATGCTTGTTGAAGTTTTCGATTATCACGGATTTATCGGTGGTGACCATGTTACCTAGCCTCAGTGCAGTGGGCAGCTGGGAGGAGGTGCTCTTGTTCTCCATGGACTTTACAGTATCCCAGAACTTTTTGGAGTTAGAGCTACAGGATGCAAATTTCTGCTTGAAAAAGCTAGCCTTTGCTTTCCTGACTGACTGCGTGTATTGGTTCCTGACTTCCCTGAAAAGTTGCATATCGCGGGGGCTCTTCGATGCTACTGCAGTTCGCCACAGGATGTTTTTGTGCTGGTCGAGGGCAGTCAGGTCTGGAGTGAACCAAGGGCTATATCTGTTCTTAGTTCTGCATTTTTTGAACGGAGCATTCTTGTCTAATATGGTGAGGAAGTAACTTTTAAAGAATGACCAGGCATCCTCAACTGACGGGATGAGGTCAATATCCTTCCAGGGTACCCGGGCCAGGTCGATTAGAAAGGCCTGCTCGCAGAAGTGTTTTAGGGAGCGTTTGACAGTGATGAGGGGTGGTCGTTTGACCGCGGACCCATAGCGGATACAGGCAATGAGGCAGTGATCGCTGAGATCTTGATTGAAGACAGCAGAGGTGTATTTGGAGGGCAAGTTGGTCAGGATAATGTCTATTAGGGTGCCCATGTTTACGGATTTAGGGTTGTACCTGGTGGGTTCCTTGATGATTTGTGTGAGATTGAGGGCATCAAGCTTAGATTGTAGGACTGCCGGGGTGTTAAGCATATCCCAGTTTAGGTCACCTAACAGAACAAACTCTGAAGCTAGATGGGGAGCGATCAATTCACAGATGGTGTCCAGGGCACAGCTGGGTGCTGAGGGGGGTCGGTAGCAGGCGGCAACAGTGAGAGACTTATTTCTGGAGAGATTAATTTTTAAAATTAGAAGTTCGAACTGTTTGGGCATAGACCTGGAAAGTATGACAGAACTTTGCAGGCTATCTCTGCAGTAGATTGCAACTCCTCCCCCTTTGGCAGTTCTATCTTGACGGAAAGTGTTATAGTTGGGTATGGAAATCTCAGAATTTTTGGTGGCCTTCCTAAGCCAGGATTCAGACACGGCAAGGACATCAGGGTTGGCAGAGTGTGCTAAAGCGGTGAGTAAGACAAACTTAGGGAGGAGGCTTCTGATGTTGACATGCATGAGGCCAAGGCTTTTTCGATCACAGAAGTCAACAAATGAGGGTGCCTGGGGACATGCAGGGCCTGGGTTTACCTCCACATCACCCGAGGAACAGAGGAGTAGTAGGATGAGGGTGCGGCTAAAGGCTATCAAAACTGGTCGCCTAGAGCGTTGGGGACAAGGAATAAAAGGAGCAGATTTATGGGCGTGGTAGAATAGATTCTGGGCATAATGTGCAGACAGGGGTATGGTGGGGCACGGGTACAGCGGAGGCAAGCCCAGGCACTGGGTGATGATAAGAGAGGTTGTATCTCTGGACATGCTGGTCTCAATGGGTGAGGTCACCGCATGTGTGGGAGGTGGGACAAAGGAGGTATCAGAGGTACGGAGAGTGGAACTACGGGGTCCATTGCAAACCAAAACAATGATAACTAGACTGAACAACAGTATACAAGGCATATTGATATTTGAGAGAGACATACAGTAAGGCATAAAGTGATTGCAGGTCTTGATTGGGAGAGCTAGCTAAAACAACAGGTGAGATAACAGCAGCTAGTCAGCTAACACAGCAACAGTAGGTAAAAATGGCGACGACTAGGCAGAGAGGGTCAGATTAACTACACACAGAGCCTGAGTTAAAACACAAATAAACAGAATGGAGTACTGTGAATTAATGGACAGGCCGGCAGGCATCAGCTATGTAGCCAAGTGATCATAGTGTCCAGGGGGCAGCCGTAGATGGAGCAGGGAAGCCGCCACTAAGCTAGCACGCGGCGTTTAAAGTTAGTAGCCCGGGGGGTGGTCTGCTCAGACGGAGGGCGTCTGCTCAGACGGAGGCCGGTTGAGGGCACAGCGGATGGGGTATTCGTCTGCAGACCAGACGTGGTCGTGTCGACAGAGAATCCAAGCCGGATGGCGATGGCGAAAGAGAGGTTGTGATTTTAGAATTGCGTTTGCTAACTGGTGCTAGCTTCGTGGCAGTGGCGCTAGCTGCGCTAGCTGCAAGCTAGCTGTGAGGATCAGAAGTAGTGGCTCAGGGATTACGGCAGGAATCCGGCATTGTTGTCGAGAGACAGACCGATGCTGGTAAATTGGTGAGTAATATCCAGGCTAATAACAGGGCTGGTGTCTGTGCAGAAGGTAAAAGCTGCTAGCAGCGGCTAAAAATGGCTAAATAGCTTGTAGCTGATTAGCTACTGGGGGTTCTTGAATGTGTTCCAAAGTTAAAAAATAGCGATTCCGTATCACATTGGGTGAGGTAGGTTACCGGAAGGTATAATCGAATTAAAAATCGAAAAGAGATAGAAAAAAAATAAAAAATAAAAATATACAAGAAATACGAAAAATACAAACGTACACGAGAGGACTAAACAAACACGTCTACACTGCTACGCCATCTTGGAACCAATTCTTGGAACCAATATGTGGTTGTCCCACCTAGCTATCTTAAGATGAATTCACTAACTAAGTTAGAGCATCTGCTAAATGACTACCATGTCAATGTGGCAAAACTGTCCAGTCCACAGCTGAATCTCCAGTCAGTCCTACCTTGTCCTCTTTCAGCCACTTCTCCAGCAGCTGCTTGCGTCCCTGCTGTAGCACAGGCCTGCACAGCTCCAGAGACTCAAACTTGTTGAGCTGGCCTTCGTCCAGCAGGATGCCAAAGTACTGAAGCAGGGGAGAGGCCTGGCCCGGCTGGCCTGGCACACTCTGGAACTTACGGATGGTCTCCGCTGTACGCAGGATACCCTGGAGGAGGGAGGGGGAGTATAGGAGAGGAAGAGGACAAAATAGTGTTATTGTAGCTAAGTGTATAACAAAGCTAAGGAGGATATATTCAAAGACAATTGTCTCCTCTTAGGTTTACAAAATTCCAGTAACTTTCCCCAAATTCCTAGGTCTTCCAGAAATTCTGGTTGGGGGTTTCTGGATTTCCTGCTTATTCTGGGAATCCTCCAACTGGAATTTCAGGAAAGTTACTGTAATTTTGCAACCCTTCTCCAGACCATCTCCTCTCCCCTGACCCTGGGGTCTGACCTACCTTTGGTGTGGAGGCAGCAACCTTGGCAGCCTCAGAGTAGGAGCCCTGGGCGAACAGCGTGTTGAACTTCCTGGCAAACAACTCATCTGCCCCGGCCAGGTTAGAACGCATGGCCATCCTCAGGCCCAGGTCTGGGTTCTGCAGCACGTTGGTGGCATAGTTAACTATGTTCTCCTCCTCCACACACACTGACAACACCTGAGGGGGGATGCATCAAATTAATTGTCTACTACTGAACAAAGCCCTATTCAAAGTACAGCACAACATAAGGAATAGGCTGCAATTTGGTACACAGCCCAAATCAAATCAATCAATCAATCAATGGATGATTAACTCTGAATAGCTTGTTATGTGTATATGCTTTCACATGTATCCACTAAAAACAAAATAACTCTAGTGTTCCTGTAGCATACAGACGATAAATCTGATGGGATTTAGAGGAGTTCTTACCTGTCCCTTCTTGTTAACCCCGATGATGCCGGAGGTGGGTTCGTGGGGGGCAGTGACGAAGATGGTCTCAGCGCTGATGCGGTTCATATAGATACACACTCCCGACTCCAGATCATACAGGTGGATGTAGCCATACTTAGTGATCAGGTAGATCACGCCATGCTTGGTGCCAATCTGAAGTCAGAATCATGGGGTACAGCTATTACACCCTGTGTATGGGCCAAAGACAACTATGGGTTCTCTTAGCAGTGTACAACACCAAGACAAATTCCTATCAACATTGTTGAACGGCAGTTAAGGTTTTTAATAGTTAAAGAAGCCTGAACCGAGAGGTGTGTGTGCAGGTTGTTGATAAGTGAATAAGATAAGGGAAAACACAACCCGAACACAAACAGCTTCAGTTGTATTGGTTAAATACACAGAAAGAAAACCTCCCAGCCAACAGAGTCAGTCTGACCCTTCTGATATACTGCACAACTCATTCATTTCATTCAGGAATTGTGAGAGCCACCCTAAGCCTTCCCTGCTGGGTCTTAAGGGGTCCTTACCTGCATGGCGACGGGGAAGTCTGTCTGCGCCTCGGGAGGGAAGAACACATCAACCGCCTTCTTGGTAAATGGCTGGTTCCCTGTAGCCGGGTGACCCACCTCTATGATATGCAGCTGGAACACAACACGACCACACGTCAACATACTGACCGCATACTAACCACCCATGACCACAGTAACATACTAACCACAGTAACATACTGACCGCATACTAACCACCCATGACCACAGTAACATATTGACCGCATACTAACCACCCATGACCACAATAACATATTGACCGCATACTAACCACAGTAACATATTGACCACATACTAACCACCCATGACCACAGTAACATACTGACCACTAACATATTGACCGCATACTAACCACCCATGACCACAGTAACATATTGACCGCATACTAACCACCCATGACCACAGTAACATACTGACCACAGTAACATATTGACCACATACTAACCACCCATGACCACAGTAACATACTGACCACAGTAACATATTGACCGCATACTAACCACAGTAACATACTGACTGCATACTAACCACACATGACCACAGTAACATACTGACCACAGTAACATACTGACTGCATACTAACCACACATGACCACAGTAACATATTGACCATAGTAACATACTTACTGCATACTAACCACACTAACATACTGACTGCATACTAACCACACATGACCACAGTAACATACTGACCACAGTAACATACTGACTGCATACTAACCACACATGACCACAGTAACATATTGACCACAGTAACATACTTACTGCATACTAACCACACATGACCACACTAACATACTGACCACACTAACATACTGACCACACTAACATACTGACCACACTAACATACTGACCACACTAACATACTGACCACACTAACATACTGACCACACACGACCGTATGCATTTTGCATTATGACCACATAGTAACATACTGACCACACATAACATACTGACCACACATAACATACTGACCACACACGACCGTATGCATTTTGCATTATGACCACATAGTAACATATAGTAACCACAAAACAACAAGTCCACACAAGTCTTAACAGTGATTGGCATTAATATTTCACATGCATATAGGGTGAGTCCTGGTTTGAACTGGAACTAGGTTCACCATGCCTGTATATCCCCCAGTGTCCTCTTCTCACCTTGCCACCAGCCTGGCTGCGCACAGCAAAGCAGAAGAGAGTGGAGGCTTTGGTGTTGCCCTCCACCTTAAACTCTCCGAAGGCTGCAGCATGTCCCTCGATGGGCTGGGACACCTTCCTGTCCACAGAGTACAGCTGCATGGCCCCCACCACACGGTTTTGCTGCAGGATAGAGGAGAGAGAATAGGGGATGTCATCACTGTCTGAACATGCTAGAAAAGGACCAAAGTACAGTGCTTTTAGAACACAAACCCTCTCTAACTTACAACGTATGTCTGATGTGTGTGCTGTGAACTATGGGTGTGTATGTATATAGAATAGAATGCTGTTCATAAGACGTGTGTGAGCGTGAGCATACTTGTGCCGAGATCCCGATAAGCAGAAGCCACTTCTGCTGTTCGTCTGTTCTGTAGTTTATGATCTGGCAACCGGCCAGACTGACGTGCCGATCAAACACTTTGATTGGCTGAGAGTCCCCCTCCATGCTCCAATGGTAGACGGCCGCTTCAGTCACCAATGCGACGGTGTTGACAGAAATCCACTTCCAGAACATGACTTCCTCTGTCATGGTGTGAGCCTTCATCTTACTCTTCATCTCAATGTTGAAGATCTGCAGGCACTTAGCAGCTGAGGACAAAGGGAGGGCAAGAGGAGACCAATATAACAATTCATAATATTGTTCTCTCTCTATGGGAGATACAGTGAGACACTGAATGAAGCTAATGCTAAACTGTAGCTAGTGAACTGAATCTTTGGGTAGCTAGCTGACTATCCAGGACAATGGATTTCCTTCTAGGTATCCATGAGATTTGTACTTTGTATGAACAATCCCTTTAAGTTCCCAGCAAACTGGCCAAACTGGATTTCCATGATGGGTCAAAAGTGTGCTATTTCCCTGTCCAGTGAAAGAGCGTGACCCGAGTGGGGATAAAGAGAGGCCGATAGGTAGATAACACACTCAATGTCCTAATATATAGTATCTAGCAGACAGATCCTCCAGAACAACTGTTGAACTCTTCCCCAGGTTGTTTCTGTAAAGAAGAACATGTTCTGAATCTCTTAATTACATGGACGGTGAAATAAAAAGGTAAATAGACATACGTCACAAATTCCAGGCCCAAGTACTCTAACAGAGACATAGAACTCAGTGTTTTCCTGTAGACGTATACAAAAAAAATATATATAGGTGGCGCAGCGGTCTAAGGCACTGTATCGCAGTGCTAGAGGCATCACTACAGACCCTGGTTTGTTCCGGGCTGTATCACAACCGGCTGTGATCGGAGTCCCATAGGGCGGTGCACAATTGGACCAGCGTCGTCCAGGTTAGGGGAGGGTTTGGCCGGGGGGGCTTTACTTGGCACATTGCGCTCTAGCGACTCCTTGTGAGGGGCCGGGCGCCTGCAGGCTGACCTTGGTCATCAGGTGAACGTTGTTTCCTCCGACACATTGGTGAGGCTGGCTTCCGGGTTAAGCGGGCGGGTGTTAAGAAGCGCGGTTTGGCGGGTCATGATTCGGAGGACGCATGACTCGACATTCGCCTCCCGAGCTTGTTGGGGAGTTGCAGCGATGAGACAAGATCGAAATTGGAGAGAGAGAAAAATATTTGGGAGTGGCGGCAACGTTTTAGCAGCGGCGGGACGACATTGCTAAATCAATATAGGGGAAACACTTGAACTAGCAGGCTATTTAGAGGATAGTGAGAGAGAGCTACTATAATCAGTGTTGGCTACTATGGAACTGTTCTAGTCTCTGGCATGCTGAGAGAAATTAGTGAGGAAATAAAACTCCATCCTTTACTAACCTCCCATATGACAACCAGTGTAAATGGAACTAAGTCCAAATGACATAATTTGAAGATTAAACTAGACCAGTACTGACAGCATGTCCTATAGTTTCAGGTTTAGACAGTGAGAGAGGAATAGATCCGGGTTTCAGAGACCACCACATGTAGGTGAAGAGGTACAACATACCTGGTACGCTGCAGAGAGAGATCTAGAGATGGAGAGGAATACCTCACACACCTCCTAGTGTGTATGATATCTGATGAGGCATACCACACACACGTTCAACAGGTCATGCTAGCATGTACGGTTCTCATAAAAGCATGTGTGGGTGTCTGTGTTTATGGGGGGGGACTGACAAACTGAAAAGTTCCATACTTGAGATGTCACAGTCAGGAGACAATTACAAAGTGTGGATTCAAATGTACAGAATCGAATGCTCATCCAAACGATCTCATCGATTTGGTTACTTTTCAGAAGGAATCTGAATACTGTGCCTTCAAAGTATTTACACCCCTTGACTTTATCAAAATGTTGTTGTTACAGCACAAATTTTAAATTGATTCAATTGAGATTGTGTCACTGGCCTACACACAATACCCATAATGTCAAAGTTGGAATTATGTTTTTATAAATGTTTACAAATGAAACGCTGAAATGTTTAGAGTCAATAAGTATTCAACCCCTTTGTTATGGAATGCCTAAATAAGTCACATAAGTTGCATGGACTCACTTTGTGCAATAACAGTGTTAACATGATTTTTGAAAGACTACCCCATCTCTGTACCCCACACATACAGATAATTGTAATGTCCCTCAGCCGAGCAGTGAATTTCAAAAACAAAGACCAGGGAGGTTTTCTAATGCCTCGCAAAAAAGGGCACCTTTTGGTAGATGGGTAAAAAAAAGCACACATTGAATATCGCTTTGAGCATGGTGAAGTTATTAATTAGCCTACACTTTGGATTGTGTATCAATACACCCAGTCACTACAAAGATACAGGCCTCCTACCTAACTCAGTTGCAGGAGAGGAAGGAAAACCACTCAGGGATTTCACCATGATGCCAATCGTGACTTTAAAACAGTTAGAGTTTAATGGCTGTGATTGGAGAAAACTGAGGATGGATCAACAACATTCTAGTTACTCCACAATACTAAATTACAAAGTGAAAAGGAAGCATGCAACAAAAAAAATTGCATAGTGTTTGCAATAAGGCCCTAACCTAAAACTGCAAAAAATGTGGCAAAGAAATGTACTTTATGTCCTGAATACAAAGTGTTATGTTTGAAGCAAATCCAACATCACTGAGTACCACTCTTCATATTTTCAAGCATAGTAATTGCTGTATCATGTTATGGGTATGCTTGTCAATGGCAAGGACTAGAGAATTTTGGGGGGATAAAAACAAATGGAATAAAAATAAGCACAGGGCAAAATCCTAGAGAAAAACCTAGTTCAATCTGCTTTCAGACACTGGGAGACAAATTCACCTTTCAGTAGGACAATAACCTAAAACACAAGGCCAAATATGCACTGGAGTTGCTTACCAAGACGACATTGAATGTTCCTGAGTGGCTAGTAACGGTTTTGACTAACTTCTACTTGAAAATCTATGGCAATACTTGAAAATGGCTGTCTAACAATGATCAACAACCAACTTGACAGAGCTTGAAGAATAATGTGCAAATATTGTACAGTCCAGATGTGCAAAGCTCTTAGAGACTTACCCAGAAAGACTCACAGCTGTAATCGCTGCCAAAGGTGATTCTAACATGTATTGACTCAGGGGTGTGAATACTTATGTAAATTAGATAATTAATGTTTTTAATTTTTAATAAATTGGGTTAAGGAGGGGAAGCTTTTATGAGAGACATGATGATGACCAGACACAAAGACAACACCACAGACAGAGAGTGACAGGCAGGAACTCACCGTCTGAGAGAAGGTGACAAGAAAGCAAACAAGGGAAAGAAAGCCAAGAGTCAGTCAGAGAAAAATAGGTTGAGAGCAAAGCAGACATCTCAGAGATAGAAGTGAGAGAAAAAAAGGTATAAAGAAAAAGAGTGAGACGAGAGAGAGAGGGAGAGGAACACTCACCCTCTGATAGATGACAAAAAGCAAGGGAAAGAAAGGTAAGAGTCAGTCAAAGAAAAAACGAGGGGGAAAGAGAGAGGTAAAAAGAGATGTGCAAAGCCTGAAGAGATTGCATTAGAAGGCAAACCGATACAGACAGAAGCCTAAATGCGCCTGTGTTTTGACAAAGGGGTATAAGCAGTGGCGTAAAATCGAGTTACATGACCAATTTAGTACATTTAGGCAATGTGTCTGAGTGCACTGACTTTGTTTTTACAGCACGGGAGGAAATAGTGCATTATAACACAGTGCATTATAACACAGATACACCCAACACTGCATTTGACAGCTATGTTAAAGTTGGAGTTACATAAACAGCAATCCTGTGTGCTATACTTAAGCAATAAGACACCTGGGGGTGTGGTATATGGCCAATATACCACGGCTAAGGGCTGTTCTTAGGCACGACGCATCACGGAGTACCTGGACACAGCCCTTAGCCGTGGTATATTGGCCATATACCACAAAACCAAGAGGTAACTTATTGCTATTATAAACTGGTTATCAGCATAAATAGAGCAGTAAAAATAAACATTTTGTCACACGGTCTGATATTCAAACCACCCAGTTTATAATGCTAAATAACACACCATTGCTTTTAGATAACTTTTTCAACAAACATGTTGAAATAGGTTTCTCATATACCCATGTAGTAATGATTCAATTACTCTAGTAACAGCATTGGATTAACAAGTAACTACGTAGTAAGTGCATTGCAACAGAGCGTTTTTGGTTGGTTGTATTACACCAGTGGAATAAGGAGCAGTGAGGGCAGGGATCAGGGGTGTCCCAAATAGCACCCTATTCCCTACACAGTGTGCCATGGGCCCTAGTCAAAAGTAGTGCACTACATAGGGAACAGGGTGCCATTTGGGACGCACCCACAAGGATGTGGGGCCGTGGTGGTAGCCTACCTTTCAGGGCAATGACCTTGCTTGTAGGGTTCATGATGGCGCTGTCAGCGGAAATGGGTCGCCTGCTGGGGTTATTGGGGTCAGCCATGTCTATGATCACCACCTGGTCTTGCTCACCCACCTTCTCCCGGATGCAGATGAATTTGTCAGACTCCATGGTCAGGTAGCTGAACCCGATGTTGGCCGGATTCACCCCCAGGTTCTGCAGCTGAAACACACACAGCCGTTAGATCGCGTTTAAGTATTTCAGAGGCAACTGCTGTAGTCAACCAATAACCCTAGACACGTGTAGTACAGATCAATGGATTTGAAATTAGCAATGTGGGTATTTGACTTATTTTGGGCTAGTTGAAATGTGTGCCATTATTGCTCATATCTAACCAATCCTTTAGGACTACACCAGAGCGTAGGTGTACAGTATGGGCTACAGTACAGACTAGGGGTCATTTGGAATTGGGCAGTGCAGTCAGTGGCACAATGTAAAGATATGAGTCTACAACTGATATTTCCTGGAGTCGTACAAGGATGAAAAAAAACAGAAGTTGCCAGTTGATAACATTTGCCTTGGGTCAGGGAAAACAATTCTCTAAAAACGCTCACTCTATTAAAATAACTGCTGTTCTGGTCCAATTTTCCAGAAGGATATTCTTAAAGGTTGTTTTACAAGGAGAAGGTTAGGTGTTTGTGGCACCCAGCACAGTCTGGCCTGAGAAACAACATGGGCATGGCATAGGGCAGGCAGACAACAGGATGACTCTGGAAAGCTTTATTTGCTGTGACAGCTGCTATTAACTTTTACCGCCTCAGAAACCCGGATCCGGGATCACCCCCCACCCCCCCCACACTGATTAGCATCGCTAGCATAGCGTCACAATTAAATAGTAGCATCTAAATATCATTAAATCACAAGTCCAAGACACCAAATGAAAGATACAGATCTTGTGAATAAAGCCACCATTTCAGATTTTTAAAATGTTTTACAGGGAAGACAAAATATGTAAATCTATTAGCTAACCCCGTTAGCAAAAGACACCACTTTTCTAACTCCATCAGTTTCTTACTCCATCAGGTGCTATCACCAATTCGGCCAAATAAAGATATTGATAGCCACTAACCAAGAAAAAACCTCATCAGATGACAGTCTGATAACATATTTATTGTATAGCATAGGTTTTGTTAGAAAAATGTGCATATTTCAGGTATAAATCATAGTTTGCAATTGCAGCCACCATCACAAATCTCCCCAAAGCGACTAGAATTACTACAGAGAGCAACGTGTATGACCAATTTACTCATCATAAAACATTTCTTAAAAATACACAGCTCACAGCAATGGAAAGACACAGATCTTGTGAATTCAGACAATATTTCAGATTTTCAAAGTGTCTTACAGCGAAAACACAATAAATCGTTATATTAGCATACCACATTTGCAAACGTTACCCGAGCATCGATTCAAGGCAAAATGGGCTATAGCGTTATCATCACCAAAATACATTAATTTTTTCACTAACCTTCTCAGAATTCTTCCGATGACACTCCTGTAACATCATATTACACAATCCATATAGAGTTTGATCGAAAATGTGCATATTTAGCGGCACAAATCGTGCTTACACAATGGAAATAGTGTCCAACTACTCAAGCAATCTGCCCGGCGCCATTTTGAAAATACAACTATTTTTATCGAAAACTATTCATAAACTTGACTAAAAAAATACAGGTTGGACATGAAATGAAAGATGCATTAGTTATTAATGCAACCGCTGAGTTAGATTTTTAAAATTAACGTTACTAGACATACAGTGTGCGTTACAGCCAGACTAGTGCCGCAATAATGGCGTCACTAATCGCCATTATTGAGTTTACATTTTTCCACATAAAAACGGAATAACATCATAAATAGCTCTTACTTTTCGACGAGCTTCCATCAGAATCTTGGCCAAGTGGTCCTTTGTCCAAAAGAATCGTTGCTTGGTTGTAAAACGTTGCATTCAACTTCTGATATAGCAGCTAACAATAGCTAACAATAGCTATTTTGCCCCAACGTGTCCAAATCCTCAAGACGCAATACTGAGGAAATTCCGAAAAATAGCAATATACTCGCATAATCTGATATAACTCGGTTTAAAATAGCTTCGTTATGATGTTTCTAACACCTATATCGAATTAAATTACAGACGGATACATCTAACGTTGATAACTGAGCGTTTGAAAATGGCATCCTGAGGTCCCTTTCTGCGTAATGGTCAGCGTCGAAAAGAAGGCTACCCTCACTCCTTGGCCTTTTATAACCTCTGAGAGCTACGTAGCAAGCCCATTCCACTTCTCATTGGTTACTGACATCCAGGGGAAGGCGGGTGCAGTTCATGTCGTTCCATAGGATACACACAGACCTTTAAAACTGATCTGAGACCAGAGCTTCGCTCTCAGACCTTCGCAGTACCTGTCATGGATTTCGCTGTAGAAAGAGTTCTGGGTCACCCACAGACATAATTCCAACGGTTTATGAAACTAGAGAGTGTTTTCTATCCAATAGAATTAATAATATGCATATTGTACGAGCAAGAATTGAGTACGAGGCAGTTTAATTTGGCAACACCCAGAAAAAATAAATGCTAACTGCTCCCCCTATTGACAAAAGGTAATTAATCTAGCTTTTACTGAGGCATTATACCATAACATACAGTAACAGTAATTTTCTGCTACTTATTTAATTCAAATAACCCAACACTCCCAAATACCAAACTCTACATAGTAGTGCTTGAGAGAATCTCAAACGCCAAACAGTAATTACTATTTAATTACCATGCTATTATGTTATTTCTAAGTAAATACAATGTAAACAGCAGACTAAAATACATGTGCAGTGTAACCATAAACACTGGCTGATTCAGGCCATGCCTCTGCTAGTGGTTTCAGACTCAGAGGGGAGGGCTTCCCGGGTAGGCCTAAAATGTGCCCTGATCTCCAGTGTCCCCCCCCGAATGGCACCCTATTCCCTCGTTCATGTAGGGTCCTATGACCTATAGGGAATAGGGTGCCAATTGGGACACATATCTGACCTAGAGTGAGATTAGATGTGATCTTTCCCAGCAGGTCATACTCTTCAAACAGAGATAGATCTCCAGATAGGAATACGTGATCCTCAGTAGTAAATTATATCCATCATTGAGCTCATTGTTGTCCTAATGAGGAGATGACTCTTGATCTGAAGACGTAGCCAATATAATTGAGTACTGAACATGGTCAGTTACAACCACCTGAAGTTTTTCAACCATTTTCAGTACTAGTATTCACTGATACTAGTTCCAGCTAAAAGTTGTCCTTGAACATAGACACAGATCTAGAATTAGTTTGCCCTCCCCATATCCTAACCTTAACCATTATGGTGGGAAAACACTGAATTGACTCGTGTCTATAGGTCTCCTCTAGCCCTATGACAGCACTGTGAGGTGGTCAAGGGTTAGTCCGGATGGAGCGCCAATCAGCCGATAACGAGAGGCCAGAGGAGATATCTTTACTGGCTGCCAGAAATCTCTGAGGAGGATAGAGGGAGGTGAAGGAAAAGAAGGAGGTAATGTTAGGGGAAGAAGGACCAGGGGAGTAGCTGCCAGCTGGGCTGAGGAGGGGAGGCAGTATGGCAGTCCTATAGAACCCTATTCCCTAAATGTAGTGCACTAGAGGGAATAGGATGTAATTTAGCCCAAAATGACAGAGAAAGATGGATTAAGATGGGGGGGAAGGTGAGTAAGCTAAGGCAATAGGGGAGGGAGGACATACCATGTCTAGAGAGAGAGGAGTTCCTATAATACAGTGCTTGTGAAAGGCCTGGGGAGGGGTGGCTGAGTCACCGGAAGCATCTCCCCACTGCCCTCCTTCATAGAACATTCCAAACTAAATCACTCGCAACCACAACCCAGTGTCTTCAGAACCCAATCTCTGTGCACACATTGACACACAGTTTCCACAGCCCAGTGCACGCACACGCGTGCGTTTTGACCAATCATATCAGCTCTGAAAAAGACCCGATTGGTCAAAAGACCAATTAGTAATTAGTGGGAAAAAAGATCAGAATTAGGCTGCCTGTCTAAACGCAGCATCTGAGGCGGCAGGCCTGCCTAAATGTGTATGTACTCTAGTCCTAAGTGTATTGTATTAGCTAATAACACAGCTCAGATTTGTTCTCTGCATTCCTCTGGCTTTACATTTTCTAAAAACGGGCAATAATGAATATTAACTGAGACATTACCTGATCTAGTAGAGCAGGGACGATACCAGTATTGCGATACTCGTTAGTATAGTGGCAAGGAAACAAAACACTAAGTGGATTTAACCTTTTTAGGAAAACAGCCTTAATGTTGGAAACAAACATTATGTTGTCATCTAGAGTTACATTTACAGAACACAATAGTTTGCATGTTTTTAAAAGGGACCGAAGAGTTTGGCCTGCTTTGTGTTCTCATTTTTGCCAAAGAATAAAAATGTGCAATACTGTATCGTCACAGCCCTATTAGGCTTATCTAGTCTCTTGCAATAGCGCTCTATGACTTTAAAGAATATTTCTCTCAAAACTGATTCCTAAAATATGTGTCCAGAAATTTGGTCAACGCTGTCAGATTTCTCTTCAATCATAAATAAATCAGGAATGAACTACACCATAATGACCTCTTCTTCATGTCTTCCTCACATGTAGTACAACAAGACTACTCATGGTCTGTCAAGATATATAATTGAGAGATTTAAACAATATTGAAATCACCTTGGTCACAACCATAAACTGTCAACGCCATCTCCGTGATAGGATATACATTTTGGTTCAAATATGTTTATTTTAAATGAGGTTTTAGAGTCAAAGCAACTGAGGTAAAACTACATTTCTACTTTGACTACCACTGGAATAAGGGGATCTTTTTTGACAACTTCGTAAAACATCAACTCCGTCAGATTTTTGTCTAACGTCAATTCCATCAGAGTGCTGAAAGAATTGTTAGATTTTTTGGGAGGATTTTCAAATGAATAATATTCTATATTTGAAAATTGTTGAACTTTTAAAGGCAAAAATAGGTCTGTTAGTATTTGTTGTCAAGTCCGTCAGTGATGGCTAACCCCCTTAAGATCAATTTGTTAATATTGAGAAAAAAATATTTATATTACTGTTCTGCAACATACTTAAACAACGCATTTGCTGTGCTAGATGTAACAGATAATGTTTGCTTTATAAAATGTTTTATGTGCTGAATCTAGACAAACATGCCAAAATGCAAACGAAATGAGTGCTGGAGCATTATATAGCGTTATAAAATAAAAAATAACTTGAGATCTATATGACATATTTGAATAATCTAATGTTAGAATTACACAATCAAGTCCTTTAAACGCTTGAAAACAAATGTGAAAATTTGAATGCCTTTAAATGGTGTCTGACAGAGTTGACATGGGCTTAAATCCAGTTCATTGCATTTTATGAAGAAATTAAAAAGTTAGGTAGTTCCTTTACATGGTGTGATAGCTGATACTTTGATCTTTCAAAATAAATATTTTAATATAAATGAATTAAGAAAAATATAAGAAAAAAAGTAGAGATTCTCATCTTTCAAAAATTCCTGAGCTGTCAGTTTAACGGCATGTTACCCTGCCATATTCAGTATCACCACTGTTGCTATAACAAAAAAAATCATAATAATATAGACTAACAAAAATAGACTATAGTTGAGGACAGCTCCTTCCAGTTAGGTGTATTGTTTCAGCTGAGAGAGGCTGGTGTGGGTGTGTTATTTTTAGAGTTTCATTACTTAGGCTTTGTCCATATCAATGTGTTGTGCAGGGGGGTAGTAAGCAGTAATATGACTGACTGGTTGGCTGGACACCAGCCATTCGTTCCGGTGCAGACAGAGCTGTTCCAGCCGACAGCAGTGCTGTCAGAGGTGCTCTGCTGGGCATTATGATCATGATCTCACTTCCCCTTCCTGCCCTGATGTGATTTTATGGGTTAAATTGGCCTGCTTACCTAATCTGTCTATTAGTGGAGACAACAGCAACAGCCCTGAGCAGGGAGCTGCTCTTCTGTTAGTACTGGAGAGTAATATCCCAAAGCAGGGAGCTGACAGGCAACCAGCTGATGAACAGGCAACAGAGACTGACTGGGACCAGAAATCAACCCAGGCATTTAACACACCAGCCAATTTTTTTGCCAAATAATGGTAATTATTTATGTGCAAAAACACACTAAAAACTGGCCCAAAGATGGACCAGCCATCTGGCATTTGCTCAAAGTGCCCTATGGCCAATCTGTTTATGACTGGCTACATACCTCACAGGTCTCTCCCTCTCACTAGGGCAGTCTCAGGCTAAGGCTAAACTACAAGGTATTGAACTTGGGACTTCTGTGAGACTCATGGACTCCATTAGCCCACTGAGCTAAAGCAAATGGTTGGGTGTTTTCAGCAACATCTGGCCTACATAATGCAGAACCTAATTTGTCAAAGACAGAACCCCAAAATAAATCATTAATCTGCTAATAGACTAACAAACACAATGTATCATAAATGAAATACTGAAGGGCACAGATCACTGATCCATTTACATTAAATACATCTCCACACACACACACACACACACACGAGTAGGGTCAATCAGTCAAGCCTGGGAAAAAGGAGTATTAGACTAAACACAGCTTAGTGTTATTGACATGTTTAAGAACACACAATGTGACACTGGCAATGTTAATTTACAGTGTGCGTGCCTATGTATATTGGGGGTGCTCTGTTTATGGATAACCTTATACATTTGGGATAAGTCCAGCAGTAGTTGTACATAAAGCAAAAACAACAAAAGCCAGTCTTATCTGTGTCTACATGGCAGTGTATGTCAACCCAGACCTAACCAAACCAGACTATACTGTTTAATGCGTAGAGGCTGTAAATACCAAGACAGGAGAAAAAAGAAAAAAACTTCAGGGCCAAAGTCCTCAGTTCGCAAATTCCTGGCATTTCTCTCTCAGCTGGAGCCATGACTGATCACAGCAGCCTACCAATCAGAGCAGGCCCAAAAATAAATCACACATGGAATAAAAATAAAGGGATACACTATCAATCAATTTGTCTGGTAAAATATTGCTCAAATAATGTTGTGTTGCCTTTCAATATATCCATTTGTAGCAATGGAGGGGGAACAACCAGAGTAGGGCTTGAACCAGCAACCCTATATAGGTAAAAGGAAAGCATGCCACCTGTGCTATAGAGGTTCAGATCTCGACCCTGTTCCCAGATCTGTTAGTGCTGTTTTGCCAACTCCTCATATAAAAGGGGCTCCACATTTTAAAATGTAACTGGTGAATGTTGGTGGGCTCTGTTGGCTGCATTGGAACGAGTGGGTAGTAGACATGGCAAATGGTAATTTGCTGGGGAGTGTCCAGAGAGAAAGAGGTCTTTAGTGAAAGGCAATTTCAGTCTTGATGTTGCCACAGCAACGAGCCACTGGAGGGGAGGGAGGTGGGCACGTCACAAACTTTCTCTTTGGCCCCAAGAAACCGATGGATAGTTGGTGTTCTCCAACATGGCCTACTAATTAAAAAATATGACGCCATCTAATCTAGCCACATCCAAACACCGTTGAGCCATAGTTTATCTAACTGCATACATTTATCGTAAATCACTCAATTCCAACAAGAGTTCATTGCTTAGTCCAGTCACTGGCTGTATTGTCGCGTCCGCTGATGGCAGACTATAGGCTACCAATACGATCTGACTGTTCAATTTTTACAAGTCATCATCTGCCCCACAGAAGCTAGCTAGGCCTGTGTCTATATTGAGCACTCTCCATGCAGCCCTGTCAGATTCCATTTAATTGCGGTATGGTGTTTCTATGTCTGAAAAACTGCGCGAAAATGCAGCCTGTGTCTTTTCGGTTGTTAGCGTCTTCTTACCTGCAGATGTTCCTGAAATCGTATCGGCAGTATCTGAGCCATTTTTGAGGCTTTTTGTGTTTCAAGTGTCCGGAGAAAAGGAAAGGGGAAGGGGACACGAGGAGTAATGAATGTTGTCTTGTATTAAAAGTGCCCAAAAAGCTCTCAAAGGTAAAATACGATGTACAATGAAAGGCGTCTTGCCGGCTTACGTTGATATCACCCGAATTCAGTGCTGCACTCATTTAGTAGCCTAACACCCAAACAACACTCCTGAACCAAAACTCTACGCTTCCGCTAAGTAAAATAGTCCACAACAATTAGACTTTAAAGCTCTGAGAGAAAACAAAAAAATTGCTGGAGCTCAAATGTTTATGGTATTCTACAAAATAATACATTTGCTATTCATAAGCCCTACAGTCGGCCAATAGGATTCCCCCACAAATACCAATGCAGATGGCTAAAACATCGATGTCCTCAATGTACCCCTCCGCAGCCCCTTCCCCCTTATTTTTTTCTAACTTCGAAATAAAAGGCACGTGACAAGCCCCCTCCCATTCTGATTTCTAAAAACTCCAATGCTGTGACGTCGGGAATGTGCCTTTACCCACCCGCTGAAAAGAGACCAGAAGTGAGAAAACATGTTAAGATTGTAAAAGAGGAACTGAAATAGTGTATGAGACAAGGTAATAGTATGCTTTTAGGCTATGTATGTGTACATCGCTACCACCACACCTCAACTAGTCAGCACCTACATCATTCACCTATCCCTTTGTCATTATCATCAAGGTTTTTATTTTCTGCCACAAATCCACATTTCTGAACTGCTCACTGGTGAGTTGTGCTATGGAAAGACATGTCGATTATGGTCTTATTTCGGTGGGTTGAAATAGGGTGAAACCTTACAATTTTGGAAATCTAAACAACTTCAACTTTGAGGGAAAATAAAATGCTATTCATGCTGTGGTGTTCCAAATGCAACAGAATGAAACAACACAGACCGGATGTCAGAACATTTCAGTCTATATTATTATAAATAGAAACATACAGATGACCAACACTTATACAGTATTCACAACACAGGTGTGGACCCAAAAGTGAATCCAACATCACTGAAACAAAACTGCATAAAATGGAGTCCGAGCAAGAATGAAGTATTGAATATTCATTTTCATAGTCTACTCACTATTCTATTCAGGTGCAAGCGTATTCAAATCAAATCCCCCCCCCCCAAAAAAGTGTTGCTAAGGTCATACAGGCATAATTACAGCATACTTTAAAACACTCAAACATATACAGTACACAGATATACTGTAATACACTTCCAGCCATTTTCATCACAAAACAAAAAGAGGGGTTGTAATGGACATGTTGTGGGTGAGGAATATGACTATTGAAAGTAGTATTTCCAAGTTTGTAAAATGTATTTAGTTATTAATGGCAGCATTTAATGTACTTTATGGACGGGCTGGTATAGATACATTTTGTGGGTTAAGGGTAGTGTAGTTTATGGTCAGGCTGGGTGGGTGAGACATTGTGGGGGGGGGGTATGGGTAATGTAGTTTATGGACAAGCAGGGTGAGTGAGATATGTGGTGTGCTTGGCCTGACTCTTGCTATCGATCAGCAGCAGTTGGTTATTCTTGTGGTGAGAGATGATCTCCTGGAGACTACAGAAAAACTGAGAGGGAGGGAGTAGCGAGGGACAGAGAGAAAGGGAGAGAGAGTTACTACAGTAGTTAATGCAGAGGTTACAGTATAATACTAAGTTGCATTCCTTAGTCTCTTTTCCACACAGCCTCTGTTCCTCCCACATCCTCCCTCTATCATCTCCTCTCTCACCTGACCTCTTCATTATTTTTTCAAATCCTCCTTTCCTCCTGCAGCCTCTTGTCTTTTCCCCTCATCCCACCATACCCTTTTACCCCTCTCTCTCCTTCCCCCTGCCTCTTCACCTCCTCATTCTTCTTGCCCTCCTTTCCGAGGGCGTAGCCACGCGTCTCCTCCAGAAAGCGGATGGGGATGTTATAGACCTTCTGTCTGTATAGGACAGCCAGTGTGTAGGGCTGACGGGCATTCTGGGCTGAACTGTGACGTATCAGGAATGCCCCGTCCTACAAGAGGGAGAGTGGTAGGAGAGGTGAGAGGGAGAAGAGGGTGAGGAGGGACGAGGGGAGCGGAGGAGAGATACAGTGGATATCAGTATCAAAACCCACATGACCTCTGAATCAGCACAGATGACTCAGACTCACTGATGGTGTGTGTGTCAGCTAAACCCAGAAGCTATACACACACACACACACACCTGGAAGAATACTTTATTACCCTCTGCACTGCCCTGTGCCTTTCCTGTCAACCTGTGTCTGATAGAACCTCCCTGCAAACCTGTGTCTGCAGTCAAATAAAAGGGGAGTTATGACTGAGATTACTCTCACATCATTGCTTGTCCATTTCAGCGTGAAATTAAACAGGTCGGCTGTGTTAGTGAAGACAAAGGACCAGAGACAGAAACACTCATAGCCAGCAGCATTATAACACATAAAACAGCAGCAGCTACTGAGCAGCACAGAGAGAAGAGGGGAGAGAACAAAAGAGAAACAGGTGGATGTATTTGACAGGCTAATGACAGGCTAATGCACTAATGATGCCGGACTAACTATACTGAACAAAAACGCAACATGAAGCAATTTCAAAATTTGAGTTACAGCTCATATAAGAAAATAAATTCAATAGGCCCTAATCTATGGATTTCACATGACTGGGAATACAGATATGCATCTGTTGGTCACAGATACCTTGCTGCCGGTAGAGGCGTGGATCAGAAAACCAGTCAGTATCTGTTGTTACCAACATTTGCCTCATGCAGCACGACATCTTCGCATAGAGTTGATCAGGCTGTTGATTGTGGCCTGTGGAATGTTGTCCCCTTCCTCTTCAATGGTTGTGCAAAGTTGCTGGATATTGGCAGGAACACGCTGTCACACACGTTGATCCAGAGCATCCCAAACATGCTTAACGGGAGACATGTCGAGTGAGTATGCAGGCCATGGAAGAACTGGGACATTTTCAGCTTCCAGGAATTGTGTACAGATCCTTGCGACATAGGGCTGTGCATTATCATGCTGAAACATGAGGTGATGGAGGTGGATGAAGGGCACGACAATGGGCCTCAGGAGATCATCACGGTATCTCCATGCAGGCAAATTGTCATCGATAAAATGCAATTATGTTCATTGTCCGTAGCTTATGCCTGTCCATACCATAACCCCACCGCCACCATGGGGCACTTTGTTGTGCCCACAGGTACACCTGTGTAATGATCATGCTGTTTAATCAGCTTGTTGATATCCCACACCTGTCAGGTGGATGGATTATCTTGGCAAAGGAGAAATACTCACTAACAGGGATGTAAACAAATTTGTGCACAACATTTGAGAGAAATAAGATTTTTGTGCGTATGGAACATTTCTTTGATATTTTATTTAAGCTCATGAAACATGGGACCAACACTTTACATGCTGAGTTTATATATTTTTGTTTAGTGTATAACTAATCATATTGATTCGCCTGGTGTGCTTCAGAGCTGGAGTTTCTAAATCTACATGCATTGTTATTGTGGAACTTCAAGAAAGGAAAGGGGGATACCTAGTCAGTTGTACAACTAAATGCATTCAACTGAAATGTGTCTTCCGCATTTAACCCAACCCCAAGAACTGTATGTCTGTGTCCATGCTCATCTCCAGTTTGTTATTGTTTCCCACCTTGTTGATCTGCAGTAAGAAGTCCTCGGCAGTCTTTCTATCACAGTTTCCAGCGAACCACTCTTTCTCCTGTAACACACCACAGTTCTCTATGACACCCTGCCCTATCTGTCATGATACTTTACCCAAGGGCAGCCCATACATCAGGTATATCACTACTCAACTAAGAATTGCAGCAACATTTGTAGCACTTTAACACTGTATTACACAACTATATGAGAGGTGCAGTATGAGATGGAATGACGCATACCTGCATGGTCGTCTTCATACCAGGGGGAGAAACTTTGACAGATAAAAATTAGTGTCGACCAATGTGTTGAGTGCTCTACAGTCTACTCATAATAATGCAAGTTCACTATTATACTGGATAGCACGACTGACAAACCAGAGTGACCCTAGATTACCCAGGGGTTAAAACATGTTGTTATAATTCACGTTATAATGAAAATGGCTTCCAGTTTATGTAAGTATAGAAAAACAAACAATATGCACCTCCAACTTGTTCATGCAAAAAAACTAACCTAAAGGAATGAAGGGTGCCCACAACTCTGATAGGCAAACCATAGTTGGAGCCGAGCGGTGAGAGAGGTGAGCCAGCAACCAGAGGGTTGCCAGTTCGAATCCCGGGTACGAAAATCTGGCGGGAAGTGAGTGTTGCTGGTATAAAATCCTAGATGCCATTGCCTGCCGTTGTGCCCTTGAGCAAGGCACCTAACCCCCCCCACAACAACAGCTCCCCAGGCACCCAGTGTGGCAGCCCCCCAAACCTCTCCAAAACCTGTATATGTATGTGTCGTTCAGAGCAGTTTGGGTTAAAAGCGTAACTTTGTTGGACTTTGTGTGCAATTGACCAATAAAGTGATCTTAATTTCAGAGTTCCGGGCATCCTTCCATTCTTCCCATTTCAATCTTTCAGCTGTGACCCAAAACTGGTCCTGTTCCCAGCAGGCTCTTACCTGCTGCAGTAGAATGTACAACAGGAGGGGGAGGAGGGCTGCAACAAACACACCAAGTCCAACAATAGCCAACATGCTTACTATAATATGAGCAATATAGTCCAGTGGCTACATTATTTATACGCAAGAACAGTAGGCCTTTATAATCCAAAGACTTACATTATGATAGATACACACACTTATCAAATATAATCTTTATAGACCACAAAGTTAACACTGTATGGATAACTATAAACAGAATGGAAATCATTATCAGGCAATACTAAGTGGTATCTATGTGTGTTTGATTGTTGCTGCTTGTACAAGATTGAATGTTCATAAAGCATCAACCTGCTAAACATGTTTAACACATAAAACATGCATGTTGTGTGTAGCATGGTCTCATCCAGCGTGTACATGCATGTTGTGTGTAGCATGGTCTCATCCAGCGTGTACATGCATGTTGTGTGTAGCATGGTCTCATCCAGCGTGTACATGCATGTTGTGTGTAGCATGGTCTCATCCAGCGTGTACATGCATGTTGTGTGTAGCATGGTCTCATCCAGCGTGTACATGCATGTTGTGTGTAGCATGGTCTCATCCAGCGTGTACATGCATGTTGTGTGTAGCATGGTCTCATCCAGCGTGTACATGCATGTTGTGTGTAGCATGGTCTCATCCAGCGTGTACATGCATGTTGTGTGTAGCATGGTCTCATCCAGCGTGTACATGCATGTTGTGTGTAGCATGGTCTCATCTAGCGTGTACATGCATGTTGTGTGTAGCATGGTCTCATCCAGCGTGTACATGCATGTTGTGTGTAGCATGGTCTCATCTAGCGTGTACATGCATGTTGTGTGTAGCATGGTCTCATCCAGCTTGTACATGCATGTTGTGTGTAGCATGGTCTCATCCAGCGTGTACATGCATGTTGTGTGTAGCATGGTCTCATCCAGCGTGTACATGCATGTTGTGTGTAGCATGGTCTCATCTAGCGTGTACATGCATGGTGCTGTGAGCGTGGCTGTGCTCCCAAGCCTCACCTTGGTTTGGGTTCCTTTAGTGATGCAGGGAGGGGGGGTTTGATGCCCAGGGTGGGTGGGGGCAGTTTGCCAAGGAACATGGAGCGCCTGATATCAGGGGGAGGAGCTGGGGGTGGGGTGGTCACAGAAACACAGCAATGGAGCAGTTTCTGCATTTTCACTTAAAGATACACTCCTTCTCTTAAGCACAACAAATTGATAACATATAGTACAAATTGGATTCGTAACATATAATACGAATTGCTAAAAAGGTATACAAACTTGGACGTAACATATAAGAAATGGATGACATAGTACACAAAAGACAGAGACCACTTTTGGGTCGTGAGCTCCACTATTGGCTTAAATTATGCTAAAGTTCGAGAGTGCATCTTTGATGCTTGCATTCCAAATGGCACCCACCCAGTTCCCTATGTAGGGCTCTGGTCAAAAGTAGTGCGTGTAGGTAATAGGCCATTTGGGATGCAGACATGATCTCTTTTCAATGCAGATGGAAGGTAGTGTGTCACGTACCTGTCTTTGCCTCATTGACCAATAGAGAACTCTGGAATGGAGCAAAAAGTTTAACTAATACAAACATATGGGCATAGATTAAGCCTATACTCCTGCACTAAAAAACATGTTCAGTGGAGAATGTGTGAAACAGGCCAGTGTTGTGTTAAAACGTGTGAACCATGGAGAAACTTACAGACTTGGCTCTGGGCACTGGAGGTTTTCTACAGAGAGACAGGCAGAAAGGGTGGGACTGATATCGCATGTCAAACAACAGTACTCAAATACAATATTTAAAATATATATATATATTTTTCACCTTTATTTAACCAGATAGGCAAGTTGAGAACAAGTTCTCATTTACAATTGCGATCTGGCCATATCTGGCTTCTCTCAAGACATACAACGGTACTAGTAACTGGGATGGTGTAAAGGCCAGTTTAACCCAGTCCAATCAAATTTTTTCATTTACATAACTATAAACGGAATGGAAGTGAGGATATACACAGGGGTGAAAGTAAGGCGGTTCGGTCCGGTACGACATCCCATCTAAATAAATAGTGGGGGTACGCCGTACTGGTAAAACGTGAGCCTATCACAATTAATACAGCATGCCCATAGCATTCCCAAAAAACTATAGGCTACTACACCATTATTTAACATTACCGCATGTCAGCCGCATAACAAATTAGTGAATTGACTGGAAAACGGGATGTATACGCTCCAATTTCCATTGTGGTTTGAGAACACTTACATTTTGTCAAAGCAGAGACGAGTGGTCGAGATGTTCATGGACAAGGTGGAGATGAGTGGCCGAGACCAAGGCGCGCGTGGACAACAGTGGATGCATTAATTCAGGCTACATGTGTATATGCTGTAAGCCTAATGCCAACTGCAGAATGTCATTACACTACACGTAGGTGTTTTACAGTGGTGTAAAGTACTTCAGCAAAAATACTTGAAAGTACTACTTAAGTAGTTTTTTTTGAGTATCTATACTTTACTATTTATATTTTTGACAACTCTTACTTCACTACATTGCTAAACAAAATTATGTACTTTTTACTTCATACATTTTCCCTGACACCCAACAGTACTCGTTACATTTTGAATGCTCAGCAGGACAGGAAAATGGTCTAATTCACACACTTAATAAGAGAACATCCCTGGTCATCCTTATTGCGTCTGATCTGGCGGACTCACTAAACACATGATTTGTTTGTAAATTATGTCTTGAGTGTTG
Organism: Salvelinus namaycush; assembly: GCF_016432855.1. NCBI lineage: Eukaryota > Metazoa > Chordata > Actinopteri > Salmoniformes > Salmonidae > Salvelinus > Salvelinus namaycush. The sequence goes on along the minus strand of NW_024059319.1, from coordinate 231,679 downwards.
GAGTGTGCCCCCGGCTATCCATAAAAAAAAGAAAATGGTGCCATCTGGTTTGCTTAATAAGGAATTTGAAATTATTTATACTTTTGATACTTAAGTATATTTAAAACCAAATACTTTTAGACTTTTACTGGGTGACTCACTTTTACTTGTCATTTTCTATTAAGGTATATTTACTTTTACTCAAGTATGACAATTGGGTACTTTTTCCACCACTGGTGTTTTATAACAGATGTCTCTTTCCATTCATCAAATTGCGGGTGCACAGTACACTTGCGGTTTGGATGCTTAAATTATTTTCTGAGTGGAACGAATGTACGCGGGTACCCTACAGAAGCACCTTTGTTAAGTGATTGTTTGACAATCAGATGAAAACATCATGACTGGTTGTGTTTATACCACATTAAAAAGGCATAGGCAGTGTGTCCAGGCTATGGGAAGCTTTCCCTAAAGTAAATTGAATAGAAAAAAAGATAAATCCTAATTAGCTTACTCCTTATACAGAAAGAAATAAAATAATTAAAAATAAGCTACTACACCAGAAAGCATGATTTGGCTACAGAGGATCATTTGCTTTAAAAAAAAAAAAGTGGTGCAGCGGTCTAAGACACTGCATTGCAGCGTTTGAGGCATCACTACAGACCCGGGTTTGATCCAAGGCTGTGTTACAGCCGGCCGTGACCGGGAGACCCATGAGGTGGAGCACAATTGGCCCAGCGTCGTCCGGGTTAGTGAAGGGTTTGGCCGGCTGGGATTCCTTGTCCCATCGCGCTCTAGCGACTACTTGTGGCAGGCCGGGCGCCTGCAAAGTGACTTGGGTCACCAACTAGATGGTGTTTCCTCCGACACATTGGTGCGGCTGGCTTCTGGGTTAAGGGAGCAGTAGGTCAAAAAGCTTGGCAGGGTCGTGTTTTGGGGGACGCATGGCTTTCGACCTTCGCCTCTCCCAAGTCTGTAGGGGAGTTGCAGCGATGGGACAAGACTAACTACCAATTGGGGAGAAAAAGGGGTAAAAGTTAAATCGCATAGCCTACACTCGTACACTCGGAAAGGCCCGCAATTTGGGCAACGGGTGCTGCAAATACCAAATAGATGATTGTTGAGTTGCGACTGTCAGTGAAAAGCAGAGATCCAGGCAGGCAAATGACAATATTTTAAAAAAAATACAATTGCAGAAAAACTGTTTGTCATCTCCATACAGCAATAGCCATTTGCAATGAAAAGACTCCAATCTGTCTTTTAGTTATCAAAATTGTTAACTTAATTGAGTGAACAGTAAGTAGCCTATCTTATTGGCACCAGCAGAGAACATCAGCCTTATCCCTCCCTAGTGAGTGTGCATATTGACTGTCTTTATCATTGGGCCAGTGCCACTTTTGTTTGTTTTTGGACAATCATTTCCTCCTCCAGGTTAGATGGACGTCATATTGTATGTGCGTCTCCCCTTTTTGTAGGCCGATTATATGGATCAGACAACATCATTTTTATTCATCTGTTTGTCAGTGTCAGCAGAGTAGGCTACCGTCTAATTTTTGTAGTATAAAAATAAATGTGTGCGTGCGCTTGGGTGTCCCATACCATTAAGAAATGCCATTTCTTTTTACTCCTGGATAAGATATACACTTATGTTACACCATGATGAGTTTGAGCATTTGTCATCTCATGTCTTGACAGGTGTACTCACATGGGCATGGGGGGAGGGGTGGCTGCTGTCTTGGGTGGGAGGGGCATCCTCATGGGCCCACGAGGAGCAGGGGGGCAAGCTGGAGATAGAGGAGAGACAGTAGTATATCTTTTTTTCTCAAAATAAGCCATTGACTTGTATAATTTGGAATGAATTTCCTGTCTCTATCTCATAAAAGATAGTCTCTCTGAAGTTATAACCAATCAATCAACCAACCAATCAAACCAGTAGCTACAGGATTGTAATGTGATATGTGAATGTTTACATCTACATCACAGCTTAGGTAGTGTTAAGCACCGGCAGCAATTTTTCAACTAACCTTTACATGACAATACTTCCTTAGTTCTCTAACTTGGAAGTTATCGGTGTCTTCTCCACTCTCATCGCTAGTTGTAGGTGAAACGTTTGAATTTAGAAAATGCTCTGTTATTAAATTAAATACATGCTCCATGAGGTAATCTAACAATGTGTACGCATATTGTCTATTTCAGATCTTCTCTCACTGATCGAGACAGGTGTGTGTCATTCAAAGCGACGCTTGATTTCTGATTCGTGTTCATGATGTCCAGCATTTTTGGGTGGACACCCAACTGTCTCGAATACAATCACATTACAATCCTGCAATACACATACTAGTCAAAGCCTCATTATAAATGCACTGGGTGGCCCTACGGGAGTAACTGACCCGCTGTGGGCTCTAGATACAGGTCATCACTGTCTTCCTGAAACAGAGACACAACACACATATTAATCACCTCTCTCTGGCTGAATTAGAAACCACTGAATATACTGAGTATACATTGTGACTGTGTTAAAAGGGTACAGCAGATGCAAAGGCTTAAGCTTTGGGGCTGGAGGTAGGGGGTTAGGGGTGAGGCTGTTTGTTAATGATGTGTTGGACTCACCTGTCCTTCATTAGGATCCAGGTAGACATCTGCAGAGAAGAAAGAAAAGAGGCTGATGTAGAAACAGTTGCAGTATCACACATCCCTCTAGTGGTAATTTGATGTAATAGCACACTGATATCAGTCCAGGGTTCCAGGGTATTATTTTGGTCAAGTTCAGCCTGAATACATTACAGACGGATGCCAGATATTACAACACCTGGATAGGTATTTAACATATCAGCTCCACATCATGTGCTATAGCCATCTGATAACTGACTGCATAGTTGATAACGTGGCATGCAACCATTGGTAGATGCAATGCAACGTATCTAGTCAGGTAGGAACTAGACTTATGACTGTAGAGTTTACCTTCCTCTGCAGGTGGTGGGGGAGAGGCAAACTTCTTAGGAGTAGACATCTTCCCTGGCTTCTCCTTCCTATCTACCTCAGGCGCTAGAGAGGGAGAGAGAGGGAATTCTCCTGTACAATAAATGCGTCAAGAATTATACTAACTGTTACACCTTTTCATGAATCAACATTCACATCTATGTATAGGGCACAATGTGTTCATATTCAAAATACACAATCAAATAGGATGTCCTGGATTAAGAGGGGAGGGTAGAGAGCAGCGGATAGGAGGATAGAGAGCAGAGGATAGGAGGATAGGGAGCAGAGGATAGGAGGATAGGGAGCAGAGGATAGGAGGATAGAAAGAGGAGGATAAGAGTATAGAGAGAGGGGAGAATAGGAAGATGGGCGAATAGGAAGATAAGAGAGCGGAGGAAAGAGAGGGGGGATGATAGAGCGGGAAGTCTCACGTTTCTTGGTGTTGGGGTCAATGTAGAACTCCTCAGGGTGAGGCTGCTGTTTCTATAAAGGGGAAAGACGACATTAAATAACACTAAAATAATGCACACAGAGAGGTAGGCACACAGGCTAAAGTGAAAAGTAGATATGGGCAGTGCTACTCTGATAGTTTACCAATGCTTTGCCCATGGGCGCCATCTTGGCTGGCCTTGGGGGTGGAGCTGCCTGCCTTTTGGGGAGAACAGGATTGGACCGCTCTGACGTCCTCTCTGTGGAACCCAAAAACAGCCAATCAGAGCGCTACGTCCTGTTCTACAAAGCCAAGCGCTATAGTCCCTCTGAAAAAGTTTACACATAAATGCACACCTCAATACAATAGATACAGGGATAAAACCTAAATTGGAGATCCACGCACCAAACTTAAGTTTAAGCAAATCTCCAATTGGCATGAATGCATGATTTACATGAAAGTCAGATTAGCGGATCTCAAATGAGAATGATATTCTACAGTGGTGGTTACCCAAATAGACATTCTCCTCCACATGTCTGGAAGGAACCTTCATGGCGGGTCTCTCACAGGGGGGTGCCTCATATGTGTCCCCATCCTCTTCATCCTGTCATCCACACACAAACACACCAAGATGACTACACAGGACCTCTCACAACAAAATATCCATTGGTGTACCAGTCGTGTGTGTGACATTTCGCCAGTCACTGTGGGAAAAGGCTATTTTAGGGTTAGGGTTCCAATTAGGGTTAGGTTTAGGAGTTATGGGTTAGGGAAAATAGAATTCTGCATGGGAATCAATTTTGTGATCCCCACAAGGATAGTAAAACAAAAGTGTGTGTGTGTGTGTGTGTGTGTATTCTCCTACTTACAAACTCATCTTCTGGCCACCCACCATACCCCGCATTGTTCTCTGAAACAAAGAAATAGAGAGCGAGAGAAAGTAAAGAGGGGAATGGAATAAGAGAGAGAGAAATGGAGGACAAGAGAGGTAGAGTCATATGAGTGAGAGAGAGAGAGAGAGAGAGAGAGAGAGAGAGAGAGAGAGAGAGAGAGAGAGAGAGAGAGAGAGAGAGAGAGAGAGAGAGAGAGAGAGAGAGAGAGAGAGAGAGAGAGAGAGAGAGAGAGAGAGAGAGAGAGAGAGAGAGAGAGAGAGAGAGAGAGAGCAGAATAAGCACTTCACACTATAACTTCCATAAAGAGGAACCATATATTCCCAATAGCATAATAAGGGGGATTTCCTGAAGGCTCACCTATCCTTTTGGGTGGAGTTGGAGGCCCACTGTGTCTGTAATGAAAAAGAGGAAAGAAAATGTTGGTTACTTCTGTGCTGTATCATGGCAGTGGCTTATGGTTCTGCTCAGAGGAAGGCAGATAAGAATGAAGAACAGAACTTTGATAGACACTTTAGGCTACTTACAGGTTCTTTAATTTTCCAAAGAAACTCTGAAAAAGAAAAGAAAACAGAAGGACTAAAATCTCTCTCACACACACACAGGATCTAAACACTAACCTTTTCAAACCGTTTGTGTGACACTATACAATAAAGGGCACCCTCAGTTATACTGTATGTCTAGGCCATCCCAGACATTTACATGTAGTTAACCCTCTCCCGTCAGCCTCGCTATCAGACCTATTACACAGGCTGCGTCAATGACTGCTTTAAGTACCGAAGGTCACTAAGCCAGGCAACAGCGTTTTAATCAAAAGACAAGACCTCAGGTCATAATAAATGAAAACAACTTTGATGAAGACTTAAACTATCACAAACTACAACAGGGGAATATTGATAATTGAAAATTCCCAAAATCAAAAATAAACACTACCATTCTTTTGAGGGTTTGGGGTCATTTAGAAATGTCCTTGTTTTTGAAAAAAAAGCAAATTTTGTGTCCCTTAAAATAACATAAAATTGATCAGAAATACAGTGTAGACATTGTTAATGTTGTAAATGACTATAGTAGCTGGAAACTACTGATTTTTTTATGGAATATCTACATAGGCGTTATCAGCAACCATCACTCCTGTGTTCCAATGGCACGTTATGTTAGCTAATCCAAGTTTATCATTTTAAAAAGAGCAAAAAAAGTTGCTTTTCTTTCAAAAACAAGGACATTTCTAAGTGACCCCAAACGTATGAACGGTTGTGTATATTTCTTATACACTAGCCTTGCATGCAGAAATAAACTATTTACACAATTTAACAAATTATCTAGTGAAGCCACACACATTGTTGTATCTGGGAGGGGAGGTTAAGGGAGGCACACTGTACCTATGATGAAACAGAGATAAAAACAGGTGACTAAAATCAGGAAGTGAACTTGGCTGTGTTTTCCCACAAGGCTGATTCTCAGCAGGGCTGGTCAGAGAGGAGAAGGATTGATGTAAATTATCACAAAAATAGAGAGAGGGGGAGGGACAGGGGAAAATGAGACTGGGAGAATAGAGAAACGGCAAGAGAAGCACAGTTTGAGTTGATTCATCTGTTTAATATTTAGATTTCCTGTGCGTGAACATCGTTAATGAACAAAGCCAGCCCCCATAACATGGTCTTTTCTGTTCTACAGTATCCTAATTCTTAAAAACAGTGTGTCATTGTCAATCAATCAATTTCAAGTAATCAATCAATGAACATTTGATAGACTTCAGGGATTCTTTGGCATTATGGTTAGCAAGGTGAAGGTTTGTGTATTCAGTGTAAAGGAAGATATCATGACTGATATGTATGCCTCAGGTCGACAAAACCTTGAATATAATTTCCCCAATTATTACAGTCCTAGGCTCCATCTTTAACATATTTAAGTCCTGCCACATTGTCTTAAATCATTAGCATGTCAAGTTTAGTGTTGAACGAGTTAATTTAAAAATTTGTGTTTTTTCTACCTTAGAAGTAGTAGTTGGTTATTAGACCAAGAGTCACTGAAACATGTCGATGGCCAAATATAGAAAAGCACAGCAAGTAAGCTGAGGAATCCTTACTTTGTTATTGTTTGTGTCCAAGGAGTCTAAATCTGTCATTTCAGAATGCATGTTCCTTATCCAACCAACAGTATCTGTGGAAGCTCTTTCAAATAGCAACCTCTTGCTTTTCACGCAGTCTGAAACACCCGCAGTCTAATATAAGAACAGCCAACTTCTTTAAAAAGGTTTATAGCTCACCCCATATTCAAACTTTGTCAGATGTTTCCATACGTCATGTGGTCCAAAGTCAAACTGACTTTAACAAGACAACAATACACACAAGACCTCATATCTTGTTGGGATCTTTACTATCTGCATTAGGAGAGATATGTACTGTAGGTTTCAATCCCATAAAGATGCTGCCAATGTTTCCCATTCTTTAGGGATCGAGGTTGCAGATTTTAATAATATCTACAATGAAATCTACAAAACAGAGGGTGTTGTGTCCCAAATAAAATGGCACCCTATGCCCTATATAGTGGGCCCTGGTCAAAAGTTCACTACAAGTGCACTACAAAGGGAGGGAGCAGGCAATGTGTTCAATAATGAGCTTGGCTTGACTTTAGACCACATCTGAGGTATGAAAACCATACCTCTAAGCCAGGGTGAGTAGTCACCAAAAAGAAGGACATTGTTACGGACCCTGGGAAACCATAAGCCGCAGGAGGAAAAGGGAAATGACCTTGTGACTGTGAACCTTATCTGATGCAAACAGGGACAGTGGTGTCTGGTCCTGTCAACACCTGGTTAAAGTGCAATGGTACAGCCATACATGTATTGGGTATCTCTTTCTTGAGATTTCTCTTAGTCTATTTCACATCATGGCGCATTACTATTGTACAAGCATAACCATAAGCTATCATGGATATCTTCCTAGTATGTGTGCATAGCTACTACGACCACTTCCAAGAGGTCTGGACCTTTATGGCACAGGTCAGGTGGTTGTGGCTCTCCATGTGCATTTGTTCACTTCCCTTCAATGATTTAAAAGAAAATGACTAATATTAGAAATATAGTGGAATCTCTCTAGCCCATGCACACCAATCCTAGGCTTTTAAAAGTGTGGGAAGTATCCTAGTGAACGAGTGTACAGAAAGAAAATTAGACATTATTGGCAGTGGCACGTACCAAGCCATGCTTCAACTTCCCTTTCAATCACTGCACTATCATGATTTAATAACAAATACATCATTAACACACGGAAATAACAACAATTGATGCACATGGACATGTTGCTATGGAACCCTTTAATTTAGGGAATTATTTTTTATGAAACATTCCTTAACATAATCCAATAGGCATTACACTGTGTTGGTGTTTATATTGGGAACTTGTGTAGACAGTGGTTGAACGCAATAACTGGGAACACTTATCAACAATAAAGCCACTGTACGAAAAGTTGAAAGTCCACGCTGCCTTTATAAAAGTATGACGCATCATTATAACAATAATCACAGTCTTCCATACTGTAATGAAGGTAGCAGGCCTACTACAGTATTTCCAATAGCATGCGAACAAGATAAGAAGATGTAACGTTATAGACCAGCATTTCCTAAACTCGGTGCACGTTTTGGTTTTTGCCCTAACACTACACAGCTGACAGGTGCACGTTTTGTTTTTTGCCCTAATATTACACAGCTGATTCGAATTATCAAAGCTTGATGAGATGATTATTTGAATCAGCTGTGTTATGCTAGGGCAAAAAAACGAAATGTGCACCCCTTGGGGTCCCTAGGACCGAGTTTGAGAAACCCTGTTATAGGCAAATAGGCCTAGGTGCAACTTCCTTTTATCAACACGAAGTGAGAAGTCTCTATACGAATAGAAAAGTGTATATGCTCCATTACTGTCTGATTCTTTTGAGAAGGTAAAAAAATTCAAACTGTACATTACCATTGTCATGATTCAGGTGTCTCTCTCTTCTCAAATCATGAGGAAATTAATTTGTTGCTGGCCTCACATGCAAATAGGCTATAGAGAAAGAGAGGGACAAGGGATACAGGTAGGCCAGCACACTAGTATTCTGCCAGCAGCACAAACGATGACGTCAAATTGATATGGTAATTAAAAAACCTTTAAAATAAAAGGCTGCTTTTCAAAACATTGCAATGTGGATAACTAATTCAAATTATATGGAATTTTAATCAGTTGCCACTTTCATTGTGCCAATAAGAAAATGCAATAACTAATTTATGAAAACAAATACAAAATATGGTTTTAAAATATATTTCTTAAGACCAATAATGAAAAAATACAATGTTGACGCAGGTATATTGAGAATATTGGAGAGAACATTTCTACCTGTCTCAGCTAAAGTGGGGTGGAAAATATTCAGTAGAGTCTCTACTAACCAAATATGGTTCGTTTTGAAGGGGGACTGTGTCACACGGCCTGCTGCTGGCTTTTCACTCCGCCCCCTCTATAGTGCCTAATGCAAAACACTGTAATAGACTGTACATGTGATACATATTGGCTTGTAGAGAACTGTTCTACCTGTCTCAGCTAAAGTGGAGTGGAAAATGCTCAGTAGTCTCTACTAACTAAATATGGTTAGTTTGGGAGGAGCACTGTGTTGTAGACATGCATTTAGTCCTGCATGTTATAATAATTCCAAAACCATTAATGATTGTACTGTTGTGTTGAATATCAGTTGTAAATACAACACACTTTAATACCTTGCTTTGTTTGTTTCCAGTGTGAAATACAATATAAACGAAGACACAATATGAACCATGATGGACTGGCATACCTGTTAACAACCTAGATCAACCTAATGGTGATCAAATCAATTCCACTTCTAAACATAAAAGGGAGAAGCACCACGCACATGTAGTAAATGTGCAGCAGAACTCAGTAGACAAACAATTTGGACCTGCATTCCAGATATTCTTGTACTTTATGTTTCTCATGTAAGGTCAAAAGTCACCACTGTAATGCGAAAACCTGTATCCCCATCTCGCTTTATTGATCTTCCAGCAGTTGGCAATGAAAGGTTGACCTACAGATTGAGCTCAGCTAATTTCTTTGCCCATGATCTCCTCCACAATCACAGATTATACTCTCAAAATTGCAGTCAGAATGAAGTGCTGCTGGGTATGTACAACACAGTCCCCCTCCAAAACACATATTTGGTTAGTAGAGACACTACTGAGTATTTCCCACCCCACTTTAGCTGAGACAGGTAGAAAAGTAATCTCTACAAGCCAATAAGTATCCCATATACCTGTGTATAGCATTGCAGTGAGTGGAGTCACTAGTACTCTGTATTAAACCCGTTGCCCAGCACAAGAGACCCATTTATGTTTTGCAGACTCAATTGAGTAATTCCAATAACATAAATGTGTATTTTATTAAAAGTGTATTTCTTTAAATATAGCCTAATCGAAAGAGATCCATCACGCTCTCCCAGAAGCTTGGCTGGTGCGTAAAACCCACAGTGGTAGGCTATCTCATGAATTGATATGATGTAGTCAGGTGAGCGGACACCTTGGGCGGTTGATTCGTGAGTTGCCCTTCATGCCTGCTCCCATATCCTTTAATTCTGTATTTCTTTGTGTCTAATTTGTATACAGGTAGACCAGAAAAGCCACATCCCTGATTGGCAGATGAGTGGCAACCCTGATTAGAAGCACCTGCTGCTCATCGGTTGTTCTTTGCAAATGCTGTTTTGAATTAAAATAAAATTGTACCTACACATTGAAGAAGGCTGTAAAGCTGAAATGTCTGTGTACACTATCCCTGATCCAGGGAAGAAAAAAAAACATTACACCTTTTTGTTTGATTAAATATAGCCTACACAAAAGCTTTCAACATACCAGTATTTTTGTAAACTTTCAAAATAAACAATATTACAAATAATATACGTAAAATTATCAATACATTTTTTCAAAGGTGGTTGCAATGCTGTGAAAAAACAGTTGTACTGCACTAGAGTGAAAAATAATCGATATTCCCAAATGTCTTTGCAGGGGGACTCTTATTTTGAAAAAAAAATCCACGATGGTGCTGTCAGTATAATATACTGCTGCTTGGAAACCCATCTATGCTATCACTCGGAACATGCTTGATTTTCGTTTGCAAGATAGGTTGACCAGCAGTGCTGCAAAGGTCCTGATGTGCCTCTTTTTCCCTCTGAGAATTTGCATACTACTTGGTCACTGACTTGTATGTGCCACCTGCTTTCACAGCCTAGCCTTCCTGTTGCCTGTCTGTCGCAAAAAAACATTAAATGTTAATATTAAATTCTTCCCCAGCAAAATGTTGAATCAGTAAAATGTTATGGCCCTATACAGTATAAGAAAGAGCGCACTTTACTTCTGAGACCAGGCAGATTGGGCTGCTCCTCAATAGTCTGAAGTTACCTCCTCTCCTCATCTTCTCTCCTTTATCTGCACATAGACTGAACTGAAAACTAAGAAGACATGGTATACTGTAGGTGAAAGCAACATGGTGGATGTCTCTTCAGAATCTGTAAGGAGAGGAAACAAATGAGACAAGAAGAGGAAGCTCATTGGAATAGTGGGATGCACCCTGCACTGGCCTTTGCTCTCACACTGTAGGGAAGCACTCTAACTGGGACAGAGAGGAAGAGGCGAAGCGAGGGGCTCTACTCCCATCAATATCCGTCTATGTGCATCCTGAGTGGCGCAGTGGTCTAAGGTATCCTGGTTCGAGTCCAAGCTGTGTCGCAGCCGGCCGCGACCGGGAAACCCATGGGGCGGAGCACAATTGTCCCAGCGTCGGGAGGGTTTGGCCGGCAAGGTTGTCCTTGTCCCATCGTGCTCTAGCGACTCCTGTGGCGGGCCGGGCGCATGCACGGTCGCCAGGTGTACAGTGTTTCCTCTGACACATTGGTGTGGCTGGCTTCTGGGTTAAGCATGCACGGTGTGAAGAAGCAGTGTGGCTTGGTTTGGTTGTGTTTTTTCATATGGATCCCTCTGTGTCTATGACCGTGTTGGATTTGGTCAACAAAAAATGTGATTGCTAATTTGCTAAGTGAGGCTTATTTGATTGAATAGAAATGTTGTAATATTTAGTACTGATATAAGTGGGTGCGGTGGCGTCTTGGCAACAATTTTATATCAGAGTTGTGTCTGTCTGTTGTTCCCATCTGATATCGCCGCCTCCTAACTTTCCCCTTTTGCGACAACGACTCCTATTGTTAGGGCAGAGACAAGACCATCTCATCATTATACAGTGCATCATTATACAGTGCATTCGGAAAGTATTCAGACCCTTTGACTTTTTCCACATTTTGTTATGATACAGCCTTATTGTAAATACATTTTTCATCGGGTTCAAGTCCCGGCTCTGGCTGGGCCACTCAAGGACATTCAGAGACTTGTCCTGAAGCCACTCGTGCCTTGTCTTGGCTGTGTGCTTAGGGTCGTTGTCCTGTTGAAAGGTGAACCTTTGCCCCAGCCTGAGGTCCTGAGCTCTCTGGAGCAGGCTTTCATCAAGGATCCCTCTGTACAATGCTCCGTTCGTCTTTCCCTCGATCTTGACTACTCTCCCAGTCCCTGCCTCTGAAAAAGATCCCCCCAGCATGATGATGCTATCATCGTGCTTCACTGTAGAGATGGTGACAGGTTTTCTCCAGACGTGACACTTGGCATTCAGGCCAAAGAGTTCAATCTTGGTTTCGTCAGACCAGAGAATCTTGCTTCTCATGGTCTGAGGGTCTTTCGGTGCCTTTTGGCAAACTCCAAGCGGACTGTCATGTGCCTTTTCACTGAGGAGTGGTTTCCATCTGGCCACTCCACCATAAAGGCCTGATGGTGGAGTGCTGCAGAGATGGTTGTCCTTCTGGAAGGTTCTCCCATCTCCACAGAGGAACTCTGGAGCTCTGTCAGAGTGACCATCGGGTTCTTGGACACCCACCTGACCAAGGCCCTTCTCCTCCGATTGCTCAGTTTGGCCGGGCGGCCAGCTCTAGGAAGAGTTTTGGTGGTTCCAAGCTTCTTCCATTTAAGAATGATGGAGGCCACTGTGTTCTTGCGAACCTTCAATGGTGCAGACATTTTTGGTACCCTTCCCCAGATCTGTGCCTCAACAACCCTGTTTCGGAGCTCTACGAACAAATCCTTCGACCTGATGGCTTGGTTTTTGCTCTGACATGCACTCTCAACTGGACCTTATATAAAGTTGAAGTCGGAAGTTTACATTTAGATTGGAGTCATTAAAACTAGTTTTTCAACCACTCCACAAATTTCTTGTTAACAAACTATAGTTTTGGCAAGTCAGTTAGGACATCTTCTTTGTGCATGACAGAAGTAATTTTTTAAACAATCGTTTACAGACAGATTATTTCACTGTATCACAATTCCAGTGGGTCAGATGTTTAGATACAGTAAGTTGACTGTGCCTTTAAACAGCTTAGAAAATTCCAGAAAATTATGTAATGGCTTTAGAAGCTTCTGGTAAGCTAATTGACATAATTTGAGTCAATTGGAGGTGTACCCGTGGATGTATTTCCAGGCCTACCGTCAAAATCAGTGCCTCTTTGCTTGACATCATGGGAAAATCTAAATCAATCAGCCAAGACCTCAGAAAAAAAACAACAGCAAAGGACCTTGTGAACATGCTGGAGGAAACAGGTACAAAAGTATCTATATCCACAGTAAAACGAGTCCTATATCGACATAACCTGAAAGGCCGCTCAGCAAGGAAGAAGCCACTGCTCCAAAACTGCCATTAAAAAAAGCCAGACTACAGTTTGCAACGCACGTGGGGACAAAGATTGTAGTTTTTGGAGAAATGTCCTCTGGTCTGATGAAACAAAAATAGAACTGTTTAGCCATAATGACCATCGTTATGTTTGGAGGAAAAAGGGGGGATGCTTGCAAGCCAAAGAACACCATCCCAACCGTGAAGCACGGGGGTGGCAGCATCATGTTGTGGGGGTGCTTTGCTGCAGGAGGGACTGGTGCACTTCACAAAATAGATGGCATCATGAGGGATGAAAATAATGTGAATATATTGAAGCAACATCTCAGGACATCAGTCAGGAAGTTAAAGCTTGGTCGCAAATGGGTCTTCCAAATGGACAATGACCCCAAGCATTCTTCCAAAGTTGTGGCGAAATGGCTTAAGGACAACACAGTCAAGGTATTGGAGTGGCCATCACAAAGCCCTGACCTCAAGCTTATATTTGTGGGCAGAACTGAAAAAGCGTGTGCGAGCAAGAAGGCCTACAAACCTGACTCAGTTACACCAACTCTGTCAGGAGGAATGGGCCAAAATTCACCCAGCTTATTGTGGGAAGCTTGTGGAAGGCTACCCGAAACGTTTGACCCAAGTTAAACAATTTAAAAGCATTGCTACCAAATACTTATTGAGTGTATGTAAACTTCTGACCCACTGGGAATGTGATGAAAGAAATAAAAGCTGAAATAAATCATTCTCTCTACTATTATTCTGACATTTCACATTCTTACATTCTTAAATAAAGTGGTGATCCTATCTGACCTAAAACAAGGAATGTTTACTAGGATTAAATGTCAGGAATTGTGAAAAATTGTGTTTAAATGTATTTGGCTAAGGTGTATGTAAACTTCCGACTTCAACTGTCGGCAGGTGTGTGCCTATGTCAAGCGGTGGGTGTAGCTGGTGCATGGAAGTCAAGCGCAGGAGAGCAGAGATGAGTGAACAAAGAAGCACTTTACTGAGGCAATAGTAAGAACAGAACGCAACCGCGTCACAAAAACAAATGCCCAAAGAACAAGTGAGGCAGCACAAAGTACAACAACCAAGTACAAAGTACCGGCTGCCACAAATCACGGGTACAAATAAAACCCGGCGCAACCCAGCCGGAAGCGTGCCAACCTAGACAATAAACAATACCCCACACAGACATGGAGGGAACAGAGGGCTAAATACACATAGTAATCATGAGATGTAAACCAGGTGTGTGGAAAACAAGACAAAACAAATGGAAAAATTAAAGGTGGAGCGGCGATGGCTAGAAGACCGGTGACGTCGTGACAGCCTATCCAAATCATGTCCAATCAATTGAATTTACCACAGGTGGACTCCAATCAAGTTATAGAAACATCCCAAGGATGATCAATGGAAACAGGATGCACCTGAGCTCAATTTCGAGTCTCATAGCAAAGGGTCTGAATACTTATGTAAATAAGGTATTTGTTTAAAATAAATTATATATTTGCAAAATTTCTTAAAACCTGTGCTTTGTCATTTTGGGGTATAATAACAAAGTAGTAGCTTGATCTAGAAAAATAATAATTTAATACATTTTTTTTAAATTCAAGGGGCCTGAATACTTTCCCGAATGCACTGTAGACACGACAATAAAGCAGTGCTAAAATTAAAGGATATGTAGGATATGCCATAGAAAAGGGTCAAAAAGGAAATCCCTTGTCAGTTAAACATTTTAAGGGGAAAAATGGATCCCGATTATATTAAGCAATCTATAGGCCTAACAACGCTTTACTCTGCGATGCGTTAGACTAAAAACTTGCTGAACATTCCAAAACAAGACACGATGCACATGTGGATATCTTTGTTTCATATCTATGACATTCAGAGGCTGAGTTATGACCTAATGTCGAGGAGTAAAAAAGACTGGAAGTGTAGCACGCTGTTTGGAGGGTTCGAAGTCCAGCATCAGCTTATATGAAAGATAAAACTTGGACACGTGACGAGACAGCATATGGAGCTCAGCAGGACGTGGCACTGGCCTTTTCTCATTTGGGAAAAAGTCAGTCCTCCGTCCTCTCTCCTCCGTGACCTGGAAACAGATGAGTGGCCGAGGAGAATGTCACTGTCAATTCGTTAGTAGCAGAGAGGAAGAAGCGAAGCGATAGGGACAACTGGCCAAAGATCTGTGTTCTCCAGTTGGTAGGGTAGTTTTGTTTCTTTTGCTCACCAAGCAGGAGTTTTTGTATGGAAGTCAATTGCTACGTGTGGTTTATTTGATTAGAATAGAAGTTTAATAATGCTTAGATTGTTACGAGTGTACTGATATAAGTAGGACACGTGACATCCTGGAAACTTTGAGAAAAAACACTTTATCGGAGTTGTCTCGAGATGGCTATGCATATTCATGACATGTATCTATTAGCATAGCATCTCTATCCGTTGAATACAGGCGGTTGACGTCAACACCCCTCATCAAATATTTTTAAAAGTATAAAAATATTGAGCTGTATCCACCAATCCAAAGAGAGGAATAGGCGGCAGCTTGACAGCCCGCCGTTCCGCTCTGTGGACAACAAATCCCCATGTTAGGGTGGAGACATAGGTATCTCGTCATTATATCCAAATCTATGTTAGTAGGCAAACGGACGACAGTCCTCACCTCCTCGATAGCCTCCTTTAGGCGAGGAAGCACAAGTGTATCCTACCTGAGTTCTTTGCAGAAGAGTATTGGAATCTGCCACACCCCCATTTGAATCAGCTATTGTTTTCTCAAAGGAATGCAAACGTTTAAAAACAACATGCTACTTATCCTTTTATCTATAAAATGTATTGGACAACTAGCTTCATTTCTTTGTATCACTTTATGTATTTCTTTTGGGATTACATCCTGTAAATGTAATTTGCCTGATGACACGCAATTGGAGAAGAAGAGTCTTATTTCATACAGCCACATTTTTGTCCACTTTCCCTCTTCTCGCCGCCTCTCCTTGATTACTTTTGACCTTTTACAAAAGGAGGCCAGAGATGACGGAGGAGAGAGTACGCAGGAGTTGAGCAAATTCAATTGAGAAAAGGCCTTTTATTCTGGGTCAAGCAACCACATAGAGAAAGACATAGGACTCATGTTTGTATCTGCACCATTATAGCGTCTGTGACAACATGGGCAGCGCCATTGAGGCTATCTACATTTTGAAGTAGTCAATTTTCTTCTTTACAATTGGCTGATCCCTCCTGATGACCCGGTTGGACATGAGCCCAACAGGGTCACCAGGAGGGATCAGCCAATGAAGTTGGAAGTCCCACCCAGTTGACTACATTAAAATGGTGGAAGCCCTCAATGGCGCTGCCCATGCTAATACTTATTTTGGCCATTAGACCCCTCTATCGTTCTCTATGGGCAACCACCATCTCAATTAGTTGACATGACAGACAGGAATTTATAGACACGCGTAAGGCATTACTAATAAATCATGAACATCCTATTCTCATCCTTACTGAAGTAATCTAATGTGTGACTGTTGCTATCAAATGAGTTAAAAATATGTTTAAATAAATTGATACTTGATGACTCATAAATTAAAATGTTAAAATATATTTGTTAGTGAAATAATCTTACCTATTCTTTGCTCTAATTAAATTTGGTCTAGGGGACAACTTTATAAAATGGGTGAAAGTTTTATAAGATGATCCTCAGGCTGCTGACCTTACTAATGGGCTAAGGTCAAATAGCTTCTCTATATACAGAGGTACCAGACAGGGCTGTCCTTTGTCCCCTCTCCTATTTGCGCTCATTATGGAACCACTGGACGAGGCCATCAGGGTAACGCCTGCTATACAGGGGCTGCTCATTGGTGATGTTCACCATAAAATAAGCTTGTATGCTGATGATGTCCTGATATTCATCTCTAGTCCCGAGACTTCAACTACATCATTATTAATATTATTGAATTATTCAGCGAATTCTCAGGCTACAAGATTAACTTAAGTAAATCAGAGGCTATGCCACTTGGTAACCTTCACTCTGTACCTAATACTTCTCCCCCCTTCCCTTTTAAATGGTCTCCCTCAGGTTTTACGTATCTGGGTATATTTGTAACTCCTAAATTCCAGCAAATGTATAAAGCCAATTTTGTTCCCTTGTTTGATACAATAAGACAGGATCTGGAGCGCTGGAACTCTCTCCCGATTTCTTGGTTGGGTAGAATATCCCTCTTGAAAAGAACATTTTACCTAGACTACTTTACCCAATCCAAATGATCCCAGTATTACTCTCCAATAAGGTAATAAAGGATGTAAATGGATGGCTAAGTTCCTTTATATGGAGTAAACGCGAGCCAAGACTTAAGATGGCAATATTACAGCTGCCAAGTTCTATGGGTGGCTTGGATCTGCCCAATATCAGGTTCTATCAGTGGTGTGCCCACCTATGTTATATTTCTGATTGGATCACAAACGATGACTCCTCTATTTGGTTAGACATTGAGACTTCTCTTTCAAAATACCCCTTACAGGATCTTTTATTTTTCAGAAGTTTCAAGTCTGTAGAAGATCACTGCAATAATCCTATTACACTTAACACACTCAAAGTATGGAGGTCAGTTCAACGTTTCCTGGGAAGGTCCAAACTAACCTCTGCTCTTACCCCAATTCTTAACAACCCAGATTTTGGTCCAGGATTGCTGGATGCGGGCTTTAACTTTTGGCTTAATAAGGGCATACGCAGACTAAATGACTTATTTGCTGATAAGATTTTATTGTCATCTGAGCAGATGGTCGAGAAATATCGACTCCCAAAGCAGGACTTTTTCCGCTTCCTACAAGTAAGAGATTATATTGTGAAGAGCACCACCCTAATTGGTAACCCTGATATCTCTGTCATTGAAAGAATGCTTTTTTTCCCACAAAGAAAAATGTCTGTAAGTCTGTTTTATGATGCTTTAAGGTCCTTTTCTGCTGTCGACACACAGAGGGTGAAACAAGTGTGGGAGAAAGAATTGCCTGTTACTATTGACGAAGAGATGTGGGAGGACATTTGGAGATATGCAAAAACAATATCTATATGTAATCGTACTAGAGCAATCCAATTAAGAATAATACACAGGGCCTCCCGGGTGACGCAGTGGTCTAGGGCACTGCATCGCAGCGCTAGCTGCGCCACCAGAGACTCTGGGTTCGCGCCCAGGCTCTGTTGCAGCCGGCCGCGACCGGGAGGTCCGTGGGGCGACGCACAATTGGCCTAGCGTCGTCCGGGTTAGGGAGGGTTTGGCCGGTAGGGATATCCTTGTCTCATCGCGCAACAGCGACTCCTGTGGCGGGCCGGGCGCAGTGCGCGCTAACCAAGGGAGCCAGGTGCACGGTGTTTCCTCCGACACATTGGTGTGGCTGGCTTCCGGGTTGGAGGCGCGCTGTGTTAAGAAGCAGTTGGGTTGTGGTTGGGTTGTGTTTCGGAGGACGCATGGCTTTCGACCTTTGTCTCTCCCGAGCCCGTACGGGAGTTGTAGCGATGAGACAAAATAGTAATTACTAGCAATTGGATACCACGAAAATTGGGGAGAAAAGGGGGTAAAATGTATTTTAAAAAAAATAAAAAATAATAAAAATAATAATACACAGATTGCATATATCCCCAAATCGCAGACATGCTTTTAGCCCCTCTTCCTCTTCTCCTCAGTGTCTTAAATGCAAAACTGATACAGGCACCCTAACACATTGTTTATGGTCATGTACCAAAATACAAAGATACTGGTCTGGTGTTCTGCAAGAAATTGAAAAGATCCTAGGGGTTGATCTAGAATTGGACCCAGTTTCTTTACTGTTGGGTCTCCCTAGTAGGCATGTTACTTCTATGGGTAAGAGGAGGCTTTACAACATCCTTACCTTTGCAGCGAGGAAAAACATACTTTTACAGTGGATTAGTGATAAGGTTCCTTCTATTAAAGATTGGCATAAGATACTATTTGAATGGGTGCCTCTGGAATATCTGACATGTACATTGCATTCTAAAACAGATCAGTTCTACAAAGTATGGGAACCCTATCTAAATTACCTAGAACCTGAGGTATCAGTTATTATGCTGCAAGGATTCTCTTAGAATGGTGGTGATCTATGTATTTCAGAATTACACTGTACCTTCCATGTGTGGAACCTAACTTCTTAGTTTAAACTGAGCTTTTTTGTTTAATTTCTGTTTGTAAGTTTGTTTAAAATGTATGTATTGAGAGACGCAATGATGGTGATGGGGTGAGAGAAGTGCCGAGCGGGGAGAGGAAAATGGTGTACGTATGTATGGGTGTGTATGTTTGTGTATGTGTGTATGTGTATGTATGTATGTGTATGTATATGTATATATGTATATATATATATATATATATATATATATATATATATATATATATATATATATGCGCAGGTATGTGTAAGTAAGTGCTTTTTTTTTGTTGCTTTGTCTCTGTTGTTGTATCTCTTAATATGGGTGAAAATTGTGAAATTCCAATAAAAATACTGTTACAAAAAAAAAAGTGAGTTGTATAAAATTGTCACGCCCTGACCTTACATATCCTTTTTATGTCTCTATTTTGGTTTGGTCAGGGCATGAGTTGGGGTGGGCATTCTATGTTTTGTTCTATGTTGTCCTTTTCTAGGTGTTTGGCCTGGTATGGTTCCCAATCAGAGGCAGCTGTCAATCGTTGTCTCTGATTGAGAACCATACTTAGGTAGCCTGTTCCCACCTGTGTTTGTGGGTAGTTGTTTCCTGTTTTGTGTTTTTTCACCTTACAGGACTGTTTCGTGTCGTTCACTCTCTTTGTTGTTTTTTGTCATTCAGTGTTCAGTTTATTTAATTAAATTTACAATGAACACTTACCACACTGCGTGTTGGTCCGATGATTCCTATTCCTCATCATCAGACGAAGAGGAGGAGCGTTACAAAAATACACTTGTCCTGTTCTGTTGTAGCTTCAGATTGGTTAAGATTATGTAATATCTCTAGAGCAGTGGTCCCCAAACATTCTTTGAGTATTTCCTTTTGATGCACCAATTCAACACAACCAGAGTTTTTAAGCTACAAGACGGTCTTGGGTCTTTAGTTCAGGAGGAGCCAGCTTCCACCAATGGGTCCTGAACCACCATTTGGGAAACTGTTCTAGAAGTCTCTAAATGTAATTCAGTCCATTTTTGTGCCATTATACGGTTGCTTTGGTATCCTATCAGTTTTACTGTAGACAATCCTAGATCATAAAAACTGTTGTCCAATAAGAGGTATGCGAACACACTCACCATGTCTTAAGAGTTTGTTGGGGTTTTGCTTGTTCAAGAAGAGAAGACTACGCCAAGCTAATGTGACTGACGTGGAGGTGTTGGCCCCTTGGGGCCTTATATACCAGCCCAAGGGGGCTAACTTTAGCCAAACCATCAGGTTTGGCATGGAATGAGGGAGCTGAGGAAAATAGGAGAGAGAGGGAGGAGCAATGAGGTGCTTGGGGTATCACCTTTCCAGCACTCCAAAATAGGCACCGGGAGGCTTGGAATGAGGTGAATTCAATCCCAACATTCAGGACTTACTTTGGTGTCAGTGTCACACGTGGACTAATATGGACAAACCTCTATTGCAGCCTTGGCGACTATTGAACCGTCCTGTTATTTCAGCACTGTAAACTAAAGTGCTTCCTTTTCTTTGTACCACTTCATTCATAGCATGCCCAGGGTATTTGGGTAGGTAATTCCTGTGTACATCACTTTACACTGCCCATCAACAAGAGATATGTAGCCTGTGTGTTTCAAGTGCAGGCTTAGGCTTCCGGTAAACATGTTTTCAAGTCATGACTTGTGTAACTGACCTGTTGAGATCTGTGTGTACAGTATGTATGTACCCCCTACTAGTGTGGAACTTGTGCCACCTGTTTAGGAGACTTTGGACAAGTGAGTTCAGTGGTGTTGAAAAACAATTATAATTTAAATTATTTAACTACAAAGATGAAATTATTTGCAAATGTAAAAACATGTCTGATTTATTTCTTCTAAATAGTTTATATACACTGAGTGTACAAAACAATAAGAACACCTGCTCTTTCCATGACATAGACTGACCAGGTGTATCCAGGTGAAAGCTATGATCCCTTATTAATGTCATGTCTTAAATCCACTTCAATCAGTGTAGATGAAGGGGAGGAGACAGGTTAGAGAAGGATTTTTAAGCCTTGAGACAATTGAGACATGGATTGTGTAGTTGTGCCATTCAGAGGGTGAATGGGCAAGACAAAATATTTAACTGCCTTTGAACTGGATATGGTAGTAGGTACCAGGCGCACCGGTTTGAGTGTGTCATGAACTGCAACACTGCTGGATTTTTCACACTCAACAGTTTCACGTGTATCAAGAATGGTCCACCACCACCCAAAGGACACAACTGTAGGAAGCATTGGAGTCAACATTGGCCAGCATCCCTGTGGAACGATAGACCTAAGATTTAACAATGATATGTGTGAGGACGCGCTGACCAGCTGCCTTTCCCGACTGCAATTTTTTTCTCAAAAAATGCCCATGGAATAAAGTGTGTGGATGCACGGATTATGTGAGCAGCGCTACAATAGATCTGTAGCCTAAGTATTACAAACATGTTATCTGATGTGTGCCAGCATGATGATACATGAAAATGATGTACAGTATGTGCTTTTGTGTGTCTAGGCGTAGGCCTCTAGGTCTACTCTAGTCGACGGCTTAGCCCTGTAGCAAGACTCTAGTCGACGGCTTAGCCCCGTAGCAAGACTCTAGTCGACGGCTTAGCCCCGTAGCAAGACTCTAGTCGACGGCTTAGCCCCGAAGCAAAACTCTAGTCGACGGCTTAGCCCCGTAGCAAGACTCTAGTCGACGGCTTAGCCCCGTAGCAAGACTCTAGTCGACGGCTTAGCCCCGTAGCAAGACTCTAGTCGACGGCTTAGCCCCGTAGCAAGACTCTAGTCGACGGCTTAGCCCCGTAGCAAGACTCTAGTCGACGGCTTAGCCCCGTAGCAAGACTCTAGTCGACGGCTTAGCCCCATAGCAAAACTCTAGTCGACGGCTTAGCCCCGAAGCAAAACACTAGTCGACGGCTTAGCCCCGAAGCAAGACTCTAGTCGACGGCTTAGCCCCGTAGCAAGACTCTAGTCGACGGCTTAGCCCCGTAACAAGACTCTAGTCGACTGCTTAGCCCCGTAGCAAGACTCTAGTCGACGGCTTAGCCCCGTAACAAGACTCTAGTCGACAGCTTAGCCCAGTAACAAGACTCTAGTCGATGGCTTAGCCCCGTAACAAGACTCTAGTCGACGGCTTAGCCCCGTAACAAGACTCTAGTCGACAGCTTAGCCCAGTAACAAGAGAAATTGAAGAGGTAACCAAAAATGTTATTTAAATGTTCTTTATTTAAAAAGATGGGTGTATGTCTTTCTCAGAAAAAGGTTATGATAGCCCCAAAAATAAATTATAAACATAAACAACTCTTTCAGAACTCTACACATTGAACTACTAAAAAAACTGCATAAACTATTACAGTAGAAAAAAACTGTAACAGGAATAGACATAAATATTAACTTAATACACACATGTAAAATACAAATATTAAACATTACTGTCCTTGAGAGGGTATATATTTTTGAGATAATAAATAATATGAACACTCACTCAAACATGAACAAATACTGTACTATGTGAGGGAGGTGGAGTCCAAAAGCTTTGCAGTGAAAGAGCTTTCGTTAGATACAAACACCTCCCAGTCCTTTTCAACATAAATCCAACTTTAAAAGACTGGATATGCTGATCGCTGGGCTCAACCCAACGCTTATGGAATGGAGACAGATAATGGTGGCTGTGTTCAGGCTTTAGCTATATTCCAATCTGACAACTCAACGCCTTAATTCGTGCCTTTCAAGCATCTGGAAGGTGGGCTCCCATATTTCTTACGCCTATTGAGAACTGTTAGGGGCTGAGGGAGTCAACAAATACAGAGGGATGGGGTTGAGTTGTCAGTTTGGAATGTAGCTGCTGTCTTAGATTGACTCTGATCCAGCAGATTGTTTTGTGGTTAGTGCTATAGGGGGGTAGGTGGGTAACATTGCAAAATTCAATTCAAACAGCAGGCCACCCATGTAAAATGAACTCTAAATGAACTGGGAAATGTTAATTGGAGTGGCTATATACATTCCTATGGAACCTTATCTGCAAAGTACATGTCCAACATTCTATAAGCTGCATATGGAGTGGTGGAAGCAGAGCCATATTCCTAAATATATACTTTACATGTAGCTCTGGGTAGAACAGGAATCAGCTGGAAGGTACTGAGCTGGACTGAGTAACAGTCTATTCTCTTTGGAGGTGTAGTGAGTTTCTTCTGACCTTACTGCATTCTCCCTCTCAGCCCAAGAGTTAAACAATGTACTGGAGGTTCCTCTTGTGCATTGAGTGGTTGTCCATTCCTCGGTTAAGGCATTGTGATTGATGGACAGGAGTCAGATGAATTCTCTCACAAGTTCTCTCCGGGTGTATGTACTGTTTGTGTGTGTGTTTGTGTGTTTGTTTACTGGCTAGTTTCCTGTTTCTTGCTGCTGATCCAGTCAGTGTATTGTGTAACACGTGTGTACACCCCGGGCGTGTCTTTCTTCCCACAGCCATCACCCCAGCTGATCAGCCCCATCAGAGTCATCTTCCCATCCTTGGGACAGACGAGAGGACCGCCAGAGTCCCCCTGCATAGGAGAAGAGGAGGAGATGAGGGACACGTGTCAGTTGTGGTTCAGTCATGGTTCAGCAGGAGGCCTACAGTACCATTTTATAAATATTATCAGTAGCACTAACATCCAACATGACACATCCTTGTACAGGCTAATTAGCTATTTAAGTGCTTAGTGTTGTAGAGTTTTTGGGGCTTTGGGCTACATACTGCATGGCAAATGGCACCCTATTCCCTACATATATAGTGCACTACTTTTGACCAGGGCCTATAGGGCTATGGTCAAAAGTAGTGCACTATATGGGGAATATAGTGCTATTTGGGACACAGACAGAGAGTGTTTGGGTCTTAGGAGGGTGAAAGAAGAAGAGCCCTCTTCACCTTGCAGGCATCATCCAGACCCCGGGTGTCCCCGGCACACAGCATGTTGGAGGTGACCAGACGCCCAGATAAGACATTAGGGACACAGCGGTCCTGAGGCCACAACCTCACGTGACCCCTCTTCACCCGCTCAGAGTGCATCGCATCAACTATGGAGAGAGGGGAAAGGGAAGGGTATTAAGCTCTGGACACACTATCCATGTTGTCGGCCTGTATTGCTCCATGCCCTCTCTGACACCTATAGCCTATATAACATTGTTTGTTTTACATCTCTAGACTGAATAAAAAAAGATAGCAAGGGTTATGCACCCCTTTGAGCCCCCAGGACCAGGATTAAGAAACACTGCTTTAGGTACACTATATATACAAAAGTATGTGGACACTTCTTCAAATGACTGGATTTGGCTATTTCAGCCACACCTGTTGCTGACAGGTGTATAAAATCGACCACACAGCCATGCAATCTCCATAGATCTCCATAGGATGCCACCTTTCCAACAAGTCAGTTCATTCAATTTCTGCCCTGATAGAGCAGCCCTGGTCAACTGTAAGTGCTGTTATTGTGATGTGGAAACATCTAAGAGCAACAACGGCTCAGCCGCAAAGTGGCAGTCCACACAAGCTCACAGAAAGGGAACTCAGAGTGCTGAAGCGTGTAAAAACCGTCTGTCCTCGGTTTTTACTATCAAGTTCCAAATTGCCTCTGGAACAGAGTATGTGAGCGGAGCAGAGCTGGAGCGGTGCGAGTAGCGGAGCGTGCCCAAATTGGCTGGAGCACGGAGTGAGATTCTCAAAGGCTGGAGTGTCAGCCTTCTCGCATACCCGGCCCAGCATGCATTTGTAGTCTAGTTGTGTTCTGCTATAGACCCTTGCTTTAGCTACTGTCAAGGAATTCGTAAATATTTTCAGAAAGAAACTGATAAAACCCACAAGGTCTTAAATCAAGGTGACTTACAAATATGAGGACCAAGAGCAAGAGAGGGAGTGTGGTGATGTAGTGTCCACAACTAAATAATCATTGTGGAATCTGAAAAGACACATATCCCAAAAGCATTATGGTGTACTTACTACGAGCACACGCTAAAAGAAAGAAATGAGGTGGGTAGATAACTAAGTGTGTCATTGTAGCAAAGTATTTATTTATTTATAATTATAGTATTTTATTTATCTTAAACGTTTTGTTCATTTTTGTTCTATTATCTATACAATAGGCCATAATTGATTTTGGCACAATAGGCCTGGCATATTCCCACGTTCAAGGAGCTTTCCGTTTTGATTGGGTTACTTTGCCTAAAAACCTTTAGGCCGACCTATAGAAAAATGAAAAACAACTCTGTATCTCTGCCCAGCCTGGCAAGAGTGGCCAAAAGGGTGTTTAGCATCCCCAGTGGCTCTGCAGGTGTGGAGAGGATATTCTCTGCTGCTGGCCGGGTCTCTAGGCTCCATCGCATGAGCCTGAAGCCACAGACTGGCTAAAATCCTGTTTCTAAAAATGTATAGACTATAATGATTGAATACAACAAAATGTTGTTTAAATGCTGAATACTTTATATCTCTACCAGCCTATTGTGTCGCACTCGCAAATGCTTCACAATGTATTTCTTTGTAGGCTATAGCCTTGAAATAATTGAAATGATATCGCCTAAATAATTAATTGTTCCATCATAGGCTCCCTGTCTGGCTCCTGACCTATTTAGAGTGATTATATGCTGTTTAATATGACATGTAGCCTATTTAGAGTGATTATATGCTGTTTAATATGATATGTAGCCTATTTAGAGTGATTATATGCTGTTTAATATGACATGTAGCCTATTTGAAATTATATGCGCTTCCTACATTTCCCTTTTTATCTTTATTCAAAAACTTTTCATTCAAATCCATATGGTTTGGTTTCAATACTTCAAAAAACCAAATGGTAGTTCCAGGTAGTCACAGAAATAAGATGGGTGTTGGTTAAATTGTAATTTTAATGAATGGAGCGAATTTGGAGCGGCAGTTTTTTTTCCTGTGTGAGCGGAGCAGTTTTTAGCAGAACAGTTGGAAAGGACATGGATCAGCGTTGCGCACCGCTCCATGAGAGATTTTCAACCGCTCAACTCTGCTCACATGCTCTGCTCTGGAAGCAACGTCAGCACAAGAACTGTTAGTCGGGAGCTTCTTCGGGAGGGTCTTCATGGCCGAGCAGCTGCACACAAGCCTAAGATCACCATGCGCAATGCCAAGGGTCTGCTGGAGTGGTGTAAAGCTCGCTGCCATTGGAGTCTGGAGCAGTGGAAACACATTCTCTGGAAAGATGAATGCCATCTGGCAGTCCGACAGACGAATCTGGGTTTGGGGGATGCCAGGAGAACGCTACCTGCCCCAATGCATAGTGCCAGCTGTAAAGTTTGGTGGAGGAGGAATAATGGTCTGGGGCTGTTTTTCATGGTTCGGGCTAGACCCCTTAGTCCAGTGAAGGGAAATTTTAACGCTACAGCATACAATGACATTCTAGACAATTCTGTGCTTCCAACTTTGTGGCAACAGTTTGGGGAAGGCCCTTTCCTGTTTCTGCATGACAACCCCATCAAACACCTTTGGGATGAACTGGAAAGCCGACTGCGAGCCAGACCTAATCGCCCAACATCAGTGCCCGACCTCACTAATGCTCTTGTGGCTGAATGGAAGCAAGTCCCTGCAGCAATGTTCCAACATCTAGTGAAAAGTCATCCCAGAAAGGGGCCTCCCGAGTGGCGCAGCGGTCTAAGGCACTGCATCACAGTGCTTGAAGCGTCGCTACAGACCCGGGTTTGATCCCAGGCTGTGTCACAACTGGCCATGACCGGGAGTCCCATAGGGCGACGCACATTTGGCCCAGCGTTGTAAGGGTTTGGCCGGGGGGCTTTCCTTGGCTCATCGCTCTCTAGCTGACTTCGGTCGTCAGTTGAACGGTGTTTCCTCCGACACATTGGTGCAGCTGGCTTCTAGGTTAAGCGGGCGGGTGTTAAGAAGCGCGGATTAGCGGGTCATGTTTCGAAGGACGCATGACTAGACCTTCGCCTCACCCAAGCCCGTTGGGGAGTTGCAGCGATGACACAAGATCGCAATTGGATATCTCAAAATTGGGAAGAAAAAGGTGGTAAAATACAAAAAATACAAAATAAAAAGAGTGGAGGCTGTTATAGCAGCAAAGGGAGGGACCAACTCCATATTATTGCCCATGATTTTGGAACGAGATGAGCAGGTGTCCACATACTTTTGGTCATGTAGTGTATTTCAACATTCTTCTCCACCCTTTCACAAAAACCTGAGTGTGCCTCAGGCTACTGCCCTCTACTGGGCATCAGAAAATAAACCACAGAAACAACACTTAGCTAAGCTTCATGAGTTTAAAAAAGAAAGAAACATTTCAAAGAAAGGGTGATGTCTGTCTTACACTCCTTCTCTTTGCCGTAACCAGAGATCTCACACTCGGTCCAGTCAGGCAGTACCAGGCCTGGGTCAGGCAGACAGGCGGGCATGACCTCCGGGGAGTTCACAGCACACAGGCCAATATCACTCTTCAACTTCAGCAAGACTGAGAAGAGGGGGAGGGAAGGGAGGAGGAGGAGGAGGATGAGGAGGGCAAAGAGAGAATGAGTGATATTGCTTTACTTTGGTTACAACGGCTCTTTATGGCTCTTCACATATGCTACATAATCAAGCCATAAGCCTCTTGCGAGTCAGTGGTTAACATTGTGCTGTCCAATATAGCTCAGTTGGTACAGGTTCAATTCCCATGGGGCAGCAGTATAAAAATGTATGCACTCACTAGTGTAAGTCGCTCTGGATAAGAGCATCTGCTAAATGACTAAAATGTAATGAAAAAATGGGTCACCAATGTCGTTGTCAAAGGTTTCCTCGTTGTATTTCTCGTGGGTCCAGTACTTATCCACCTCAAAGATCTGGTCACTGCTGGAGGAGTTCTTACGAAACGTCTGACCCAGTACCACTTGCAGACGCTCTGGTTTAAACCTAACGGAGAAAGCAAATCAGTGAGTCACACTTGGGCGTGTGTGTGTGTGTGTGTGTGTGTGTGTGTGTGTGTGTGTGTGTGTGTGTGTGTGTGTGTGTGTGTGTGTGTGTGTGTGTGTGTGTGTGTGTGTGTGTGTGTGTGTGTGTGTGTGTGTGTGTGTGTGTGTGTGTGTGTATTAAACCTACCCCTCGTCGAAGCAGTGTGCAGCAGAGAGGACCCAACAGGAGTCTATGAGGACCCCTCCACACAGGAAGAAGTGTGCTTTGTATGTGGACCGGAACACGTTGATGGCTGCCTGCCATGGCTGCTCTGTGATGTCACTCTGCCGGGCCCCCCCGAGGATACGGAAGGAGGGGCGACTGTGATTGTTGTCAGCACGCTGTCCACAGGTACCTATGGGGGGGGCAGTCGATATATCATTTTCTGTTTTTAGATGTAAAAACCTCAAGGTTTAAGGAGAAAGAAGGGGAGGTGTGAAGGAGGAAGAGAAGGACAGGAGGAGAGGGGGAGGTTTGGTGTGGAGGAGGAATAAAAGGAGAGGGGGAGGTGTGGAGAAGAGGGGGAGATGGGGAGGAGGAATAGAAGGAGAGGGTGTGGTGTGGAGGAAGAACAGGAGAGGGGGAGGTGTGGAGGAAGAAGACAAGTGTACAGGTAAATGTAATGTGTTGTTTTGTGGCTGTCCTCCTACCTCTGTTGTTGTTGTTGTTGGTGGGAGCCCTGGGGCCTAGAGTAGTGATGGTAGTAGGTCTCCTCCCTAAAGAACAAACAGATACTGTTCAGTATGACATTAGATATCAAATACTCATACAGCGTGACTACAGTTGCAAATGTACTCAATTACACTCCTAGGCATTTCACTCATTGCAATCCCGACAGTCATTTGACTCCTTGTCTTCTTAGTCATCACATGCATTACAGTAAGCTACTGTAGGTGATGACGATGACAATTCTTGGCAGAATATACAGTGGTCATTCGACTGGCACATGAGAGGACATATACATGCATACTGTTGCCGATATTATTGGACAGTAGTCATGGTAACAGGGTAACAGAGATACTCACGGCATTTGGTGATGTTACAGAGCTCCCAGGTCAGCTTCATGTTTCTGTAGACGTGACACCAGGGGCCGAGATCACCATCTGGGTTCCTGAAAGAAAGAGAGAGGAGAATGTATAAGTGTGTGATTGTGGGTGCGTGTGTGTGTGTGTGTGTGTGTGTGTGTGTGTGTGTGTGTGTGTGTGTGTGTGTGTGTGTGTGTGTTTGTGTGAGTGAGTGTATGTGCCCAGCATGCATGTGTGAGAGTTTCTCTGTGTGTTTATAATCCTACCTGCAGAAGTTGTGACTTCCCAGCCCCAGCTCTCTGGCCTCAGACCTCCATGCGTTGTAGAACTTGTGGGTGATGAGGGGTGAGTCCCAGGCGAGACAGCTGTAGCCCCTCTTAGTGATGGCCGTCGTCCCCCTGTACGTCTGCCCTGCGCCCTGAACACACTCCACTGGGCTCTGGTCTGGAAAAACACACAGGGTGAGGCACAGATTTCATTTACGCTGTGGACCACAGTCAGTAAAGTAGCCTACTTGTCATAGTTTGGCACGGCAACAATGTAACT
Organism: Salvelinus namaycush; assembly: GCF_016432855.1. Taxonomy (NCBI): domain Eukaryota; kingdom Metazoa; phylum Chordata; class Actinopteri; order Salmoniformes; family Salmonidae; genus Salvelinus; species Salvelinus namaycush. The sequence goes on along the minus strand of NW_024059319.1, from coordinate 201,991 downwards.
GTAGCATGCAGGATATGAACCCCACAGGAGAAACCAACGTTTTAGACTGTTACACCAAGAGGAAATTGCCGAGGGCAGACAATGGTTTTGAAGTTTGCAGGCGGGGCTACCTCATCACGTGACCATGACCAACTCATGTCCGTTACATTCACTCCCCATTTGACCTCCTCCCCCATGAGACACCACCCAACGTTGGGCACCATTGTTAACAAGCAGGACATGAACCCAGGTCTCCCATGTGAACAACCAACCTCTTAGATCAAGAGGAAATTCCCTCTTGGGCCAAGTGCAGACACTGGTTTTGAAGTTCACAAGGCGGACTACCTCATTATGTGACCATGACTGACTCATGTCCGCTACATAACCAAATAGCGGTATAGTATTATGTTGTCATGTCATTACCTGCAGGGCAGCTGGAGAGAGTACAGAACTCCCAGGCTATCTGGGTTCCCTTGTAGACATGACACCATGGCTTAGTATCATCGCTTGGATTCCTAAGAGAGAGAACAGGGGAGGGGAATATTTACCTCGAGTGCTCGATTGATGTATGTGTGTGTGTGTGTGTGTGTGTGTGTGTGTGTGTGTGTGTGTGTGTGTGTGTGTGTGTGCATGTGTGCGTTTGAGTGTGTATGTGTGTGTACCTGCAGTAGTTGTGGTTGCCCAGCCCCAGGCTGTTCGCCTCTGGTCTCTTAGCTGTGAACGTCTTCCCTTTGAGGGCTGTGGAGTTCCAGTTGATACACTCTGAGCCGGTCCGACTGATACTCCACGTACCACGGTACCCTTTACCCTGGCCCACCACACACTTCTCAGTGGTGTCTGTTTAGAGGGAGAGAAATTAGTCTATCCAATCCAGCCATCCAAACACATAATTTGTGTCCCAAATGGCACCCTATTCCCTTCATAGCGCACTACTTTTGACCAGAACATTAAGGGCTCTGGTGAAAAGTAGAGCACTATGTAGGAAATAGGGTCCCATTTGGGACACAACACAGTATCTATGGGGAAATACATTATCATAGCAACCATGTTGATCTGATAAAGTCTCTCTGTGTGTCTGTCTAGCTGTCGTCCTTTCTCTATGGCTTCCTCCTATCGTCATGCATCCTGGTTACATGACTAAGGACTCACTCACACATCTATTCTGTGTTTTGGCTCCCTGATCTTATGGTATCCATGCAATGACACACGTATGAGTATTGAGTAAACTCATGTAGAGAGGATGTACCGCTCTTTTTAGGCTTCACTCAGAGTCACATGGGGAGAGTTTGGCCATTGTGGTTTCAACACATGACCAACGATGAATTATGACACTGATAGATGACATCATATAATATGACTCTGGGCTCACTCTTTTGGCTGTGAACTCACTCATTAGACCATCAACATGTGTTATGAATTTACATGTTGAGTGGGTGGGGTATGTACAACGGCCTCCCAACGGAATAAAACAAACAGATTGATGCCAGCTAACCAGTGGGTTCCATGGCGTTCCAGATTTTGGCTTCTGGGGTGTAAACAATTTTTATTTTACGGTTGGCCCACAGACCACAACTCCATAATCTTTTCTAGTCATTGTCGCAGGATTGCGTTCTACCAATCTCTATGTGTCTAATGCCCTAATGATAGTAGTAACCAACATTACTACTAGATGCTAATAGATAGGCCTCAATAGCAATCCCTTGTCCTTGTATTTCAGTAGTATATGAGGCGAGAGGAGAAGTATTTATTGACAGTGTAGCGTGGTCTCTGATTGTGCTCTACTTACTGATCTCACACTGAGCCCCAGTGAAGCCTGGTGGACACTGGCACAGGTAGTCAGAGGAGTAGACCGCCTCCTTACAGGTTCCCCCGTTGTAGCAGCTTGACTGATAGCAGGCTAGAGGGATGGAGAGAGGAATGGTTTGACGTGTTGGAGTTTTGTTGTTTTTTATTTTTCTCTAACAACAATATTTACTAGACCACAGACGAAGAGCCCACCTGTTATACCAAATGTCATGACTTCTTTTACATCACATACAAACTGTCATAATTTCCCTTTTTTCAGAACAGCTTCAACCCCAATTTCCACGTCTCTGTTGACAGCGTATGACCTCACACAAGGTGAGAATGAGGTAGTGACTTGTCTGTCATCAGATGGGTGGTCATGCATCATAGCGTTGTTCAGTGGGGGTGAAGGAACATGTGTATGCGTTTAAATATAGTGAAAGTCACAATAGGTGGGTGTTCTAATGACTATACATCCTAGACTACACCCTTTCTCTCCATGACACCAACCACTCTCCATAGCGGAGGAAAGTAAGGTACCAGAAGGGAGAGATACTGTAAATACAGAGTGGACAGAGGGAAGGCAGACAGGGGGAAAGCAGACAGAGGGAAGGCAGACAGAGGGAAGGCAGACAGAGGGAAGGCAGACAGAGGGAAGGCAGACAGAGGGAAGGGGGGGGGGGTTCTGGAAAAGAAAACAAGAAAAACAAGCTGAACAGTGTTGTCACTCTGCCAGCCTAAAGGGGCTTCTGAGTGTGTGTGTGTCTGTATTTATATACAGTATATGTATGTTTGTCTGTGTGTTTCCACTCACTGATAACTGGCACATCGTGACAGCGCTGTCGTCCTCGTGATGCACAGGTGCAGCGCTCCACACGCTGGCCCCTCAATCTCAACCACGTGTCCCCAAAACCACGCACCACAGCCGAATGGCCATCCACACACCGCTCTATGCATACAAACACACACACACACACACACACACACACACACACACACACACACACACACACACACACACACACACACACACACACACACACACACACACACACACACACACACACACACACACACACAGAGACACATGCACACAGAAACACACACAGGGGTAGAGACAAAGACAAAAACATAGAGACACAGACACATGAGTCCCTTACAAGATGAGAGACAGATACATAATGTATACACATGAAAAGAGAAGGCGTAGGTGACACACAAACAAATTATTTGTTGTAGCTAACACATGATTAGTGTGAAGCACAGGTGGCTAGTGGCAACTTAATGGCTGGGCACCAGTGGCTGGAATGGAATAAATGGAAAGGTGTCCAACACATCAAACACATGCTTTCCATGTGTTTGATACCATTCCATTATTATGAGCCGTCCTCCATTCAGTAACCTACTGTGGTGTGAAGGGAGGGACAGAAGAGGGGTGTAAGAGGGTGAGGGGGCAGTCCAAGCTCACCTTTATAGTATCTTGTCCCTCTTTTGGTGTGACGAAGCTCAACCTGCCATGGGAGATGTAAGAGAAGTGAGCTCAAATTTCCACAGTACCAACAAACACATATTGTCTGCATGGCAACAGTAGTGGATGAAGTTAACTGTCTGCATGGCAACAGTAGTGATGAAGTTAACTCTAGACTCTGATCAAAGTCAGTTTAGCATTTTTCACTGTGTGCATTTTGCGAGGTTAAGCTGGTCCTAAAGGTTAAGCTGGCCCTATAGGTGAAGCTGGTCCTGTAGGTTAAGCTGGCCCTATAGGTTAAGCTGGCCCTATAGGTTAAGCTGGCCCTATAGGTTAAGCTGGTCCTATAGGTTAAGATGGCCCTATAGGTTAAGCTGGCCCTATAGGTGAAGCTGATCCTAGATCTGCACCTAAGGGCAACTTCTACCTGGAGCTGTGGTTAGTGCAGTGGGTGTGGTACCTACTTTGTCCGCTAGGGAGCAGCAGAGAGCTGACAGGAGGAGCAGCATTCCCAATACTTTGGCCATGGTTGTGTCTGGATCTTTTCTGATGGAAAAGAAATACAAATGATTGAAGGTTCTACTAAGCCATGTGAAGAAAGACTGTTTTGGTTGATTCAGGACAAGTCAAGTCATTGGGTACATACATCAAGCATTCAACAGTCACAACTTATGAGAAATACAACAAAAAAGCCAACTCCTAGTAAACAATAGGTCCAATGTCACGAGCATGCTACTCTGATGTGGGTAGAGAATGGATGGACTTTTCAATACTACCCCTTCCTCTAACCCTCACCCTGACCCTTCCTTTGAGTAAGACAGAGGGAAAGGAAAATGGTGGGATAGGTGGAACGTTTTGGGGAATTGGAGGGCATTGCTGATTCCTTGAAGTTGTGATTTCCTGTGCAGCCTTTTAGGCCTACTGACATACAGGAAGGAAATTATAGCAGTGCTTGTGTGTGCGCGTGTGTGTGCATGTGCGGTCCTCTGTAGCTCAGTTGGTAGATCATGGCGCTTGCACCGCCAGGATTGTGGGTTTGATTCCAGGGGCCACCCATACGTAAAATGCATGCACATATGACTGTAAGTCACTTTGAATAGGTCACTGTGGGGGGCTTGTATTTAAAAGAAAAATGATCCTTTAATTAACTGGGCAAGTCAGTTAAGAACAAATTCTTATTTACAATTACTTTCCTCGTTATTACTATCTTCGTTGGTACTGGAAGTCCCCACAAGCATAGTAAAACAAGGAACATTTCCCCATGAGGACAAAGGCTATTTTAAGCTTAGGGTTAGGGGTTAAGGTTAGGGTTAGTCCTGAGGGACAGAGAACAGTGACAAACAACTAAGCACAGTTTGCCACCGAGGAGAAGTCTCACAAGCTCACGTGTGTGTGTGTGTGTGTGTGTGTGTGTGTGTGTGTGTGTGTGTGTGTGTGTGTGTGTGTGTGTGTGTGTGTGTGTGTGTGTGTGTGTGTGTGTGTGTGTGTGTGTGTGTGTGTGTGTGTGTGTGTGTGTGTGTGTGTAAACTGTGTGTGTGTGTGTGTGCAAACTGTGTATGAGTGTGTGAACTCATACAACGTTGCTAAAGCCCTCTCCCAACATTCCAAGACAGTATGGAAGCAGTTTCTAAACAGGCGTGCAGATGTAGGATGGGTAGAATGACTTATGACAAACAGAGCGATGAGAGGAGAAGAGGGGGGGGGGAAACGAAACTTTACAGAGTTTGACACCACTATGTCGGCTTTCCAAAACGTTTGTTTGCAGTACTACAGAGTTTGCTACGTTTTGTAACCAGAATACACACTTAGTTGAATCTGACATGAAGAACTTTTGTATTTTTTAATGTGTGGTGATGGTGAAGGTGTGATGATCGTGCTATTTGGTAATACTGAAGGATGCTCTGGATAAGAGCATCTGCTAATGGAATTTTACGTATACATTTACATTTTAGTCATTTCACAGAGCGACTTACAATCAGTGCATTCAACTAGGGAAGGTAAGACAAATACATATCACAGTCACTGCAATAAAATAAGCATGGTAATAAATGTAAATTAATCTAGTTCTCTCTGTAAACGCACATCAGACTAGAGATGCACTGCAGAACCCTTTTAGGCCCTAATGCCTCTCTGTCAACTGTGACTAACCATGACTCACCCTTTGAGAGAGAGAGAGGGAGAAAGGGAAGACAGAGGGAATGACAAAAGAGAAAATCTTAAAGTTAAAGAAAGATGGAAAGAGTGAAAAGAGATTGAGGAAGACTCCAGCGCTGTGGTCATTGAATTGGACCAAGACCAAGACCAATACATAAACCTTACCTAACGACATACACACACACATATACACACACACACACACACACACACACACACACACACACACACACACACACACACACACACACACACACACACAGAACAGAGTACATACCCCTTTCAAGCCAGTTGTTTGTCACTCCTGGTTTATTTGGGCTACCCCTAGCTGAGCCTCTTTGGCAGAGCATGAGTTGCTCTGGTCCCCTACTGTCCCTCCCCCTGGCCTATCAGACCAGGCCATATGTTTCCTGCCAACATTAAGCCTGTGTGCCTGACGTCACTCACTTCCATGTTGTATCTGTCACACACACGCCTAGTGCCTGTCCTCCATCATGAACATGTTTCTATCACACACAAATACACACACACAAACGTGTGGGTGCCGTCAGACACCACAGGATTATCAACTGCTGTCTGACAATCCCACAATGCAGTGTGTCTGTGTAGGACTGGTTTGTGGTCTGGCAATGATCCTACTAAACCAGCTCTTACAAGAGCCAACAGACACACATGCACATGTTTAAACCCACACTAAAACACACACACACACACTCTCTCTCTCACACACACAAACAGACACAGTTGCACACCCTTATTATGTTGGTAGGAGTTTACAAGATAACGAGAACATCTCTTAAAAGTCAGCATGTTGTTTTGTTGATGAGAGTTTTAAACCTTTTACTGCAGTGGTCTAAATCAGGGTCACACAGAGTGATTCTTGGTAGTCTTGAACAAATCTACTTTGAAACAAACGTATACACCTCACACACATGGTTATGGGCTTAAAAAAGAAGACACCTGTACCATGTCAGATATAGAGTTGAAATGTATTACATTTTGAGTTTGCATCCCAATATTACACTTTATATACAGTACATCACAGAACACTAAAATATAACAAAACTGTTTGACATAGAAACACAGGATTTCCATCTTTAAAAACAAAACGTTATTAATTATGAAATTATGAAAAATATTAACAACATTCCACCAATGAGGCCAAAGAGGTTGTTTTTGGTCATTGACTGTGTTGTATGACAATATATTCCCTACACACCCATGAGTGCTAGAGGAAACAGCTCTCTTACAACAGTAGGTCAAGTCTGAGTTATGGTGAGAAGATGAGGCTGTTGAAAACTGTGATTGGAGCTTAACTAGTGATAGACTGAGTCAGCATCAGCCTCATACCAGCACTAATATTCACACACACACACACACACACACACACACACACACACACACACACACACACACACACACACACACACACACACACACACACACACACACACACACACACACACACACACACACACACACACACACACACACAACAATCACATCAGTAGAATGGATGTGGTGGGTAACTCTCATGTCCTATTAGTATTCAGTCATACAGCAGAACTGTAATTATAGTAACAGAGTTGTCTCTAAGGGCTGAGCACAGCTCCTTCTCCCCCTGTCAGTCTGTGTGAGGATGAGTCTAGCTAGCTGACCTGTACAGTAAGGATGTGTGATTTGCTGACCAGTGACCACAGTACTGGTACAGCAGGTAGAGACTAATCAGCGGCCATTTCACCTCTCGAGGGAAGTAGGAAAGAAAGCTGACTGTGTACATGTTCTCATCCTCCTAGATCTATCTACTGCCTTCAACACCATGAACCATCAGATCCTCCTCTCCACCCTCTCAGGGCTGGGCGTTTCAGGCTCTGCACACTCTTGGATTGCACCCTACCTGGCAGGCCACTCCTACCAGGTGACGTGGAGAGGATCTCTGTCTGCACCACGTACCCTCACTACTGGTGTTCCCCAGGGCTCGGTTCTAGACCCTCTTCTCTTCTCTCTATACACCAAGTCACCAAGTCATATCCTCACATGGTCTCTACTATCATTGCTATACGGAAGACACTCAACTATATACTTTTGTCCTTCCCCCATACTGACACCCAGGTGGCGACATGCATCTCAACGTGCCTAGCAGATATCGCCATTTGGATGTCAGCCCACCACCTCAAGCTCAACCTCGACAAGACAGAGCTGCTCTTCCTCCCGGGGATGTCCTTTCCAAGACCTCTCCATCACGGTTGATAACTCCACGGTGTCCTCCTCCTAGTGCGAAGAACTTTGGCATGACCCTGTCGTTTTCTGCAAACATCAAAGCAGGGACTCGCTCCTGTAGGTTCATGCTCTACAACATCCTTAGAGTACGACCCTACCTCACACAGGAAGCGGCGCAGTTCCTAATCCAGGCACTTGTCTTCTCCCGTATGGAGTACTGCAATTGCCTGTTGGCTGGACTCCCCACTTGTGCCATCAAACCCCTGCAACTTATCCAGAACGCTGTAGCCCGCCTGGTGTTCAACCTTACCATGCAAATAGTATCTTAAATAATCCTACATTACCCCCTGCTCACCCCGACCTGTGAACTAACACTCACACTTTTTTCCAACTGACTAGCTCTGACTTTGCTGATAACTACTTTATTGAGGAATGATTGACTTACTATGACTGTGATGTGTGGTTGTCCCACCTAGCTATCTTAAAATGAATGCAGTTAGTAAGTCGCTCTGGATAAGAGCGTCTGCTAAATGACTCCAATGTAAATGTAAAATGTCTAGTCAAAAATCTGAACAGTGATCAAACTGAATAGAAGGATGTTTTGAAATACTGACCTACAGCTGCTAGAACGAGGACAAAGAAACAGGAAACATCTTTAAAGTGTACCAAACCTTGGTACTGATGTTGCTGTTGGTAAAATATGATGTGGCGATGTAAGTTCCTTCACCTTTCATACCGATAAAGCTTCATGAATTTAATTCAAATTAAGTAAATAGTTGTAGACAGAGGAAGTTGTGTGTGTATGGATGGGCGTATGTGACTGTGGGCACATGGGCACATGATGGCATGTGTTTAACACAGTTATAAGTGTTTATTCTTCACTGAGAGAAAGCAGGCAGCCATAGGCGTAATCTGATTAGCATCACATTGAACCAGTGTGATAAACAATGACACAGAACTCTGGTTTGGTTCTAGCTAATTATCTTCCTTTCCTTCTCTTCTTTAGGTTTGGTTCCAATACTTTAAAATAGCCTTATTTTCCATGTCGCCACATTACTTTTTGGGGAAGAGACACTGGATATGTTATTCCCAACACTTGAACCCTCTGTCATAAGGTCTATACTATGTTAGTGACTGTGTCATAATAAAGATATAACACATGTCATGAGAGCTGATGTCTGCTTATGACAACTGATCTAACACTGTCATGACACTATGTGTTACTTAGGGATAGTAAGGTACTTGGCTGGAGCTATGACTGCTATACCGGGCTCTTGACCTGTGAATCAGGTCAGCCAAAGCACTGAGAGGCCCCCTGGCCTAAAACACCAGCCCAGCCACCACAAAGAATGCACTAAATGCACTGATTCGTAATTAATGGTCCGGGATCAACTTGTTACTAAGCAACATTGCTGAGTTTGGACTACTATACTGCCCCTTAATGGTCAGCCAGTTCCTGGAAGTGACCCTGTCCTGTAGGTGGTGCATGTGAGCCACCTCAGGTTTGTCTTGTTCAGTCACCTTGTATCGGAACACAATAGGGGTGCGCTCTAGTATTGACAACTGCTATCCAGAGGAATTCCCAAGTTAAACTAGCTGCTTTAAACCTACAATTCTATACAGGGCTAGTCAGGCAAATGGTGGAACCAACACACACACACTTACACACACACACACCCAGCTAACTCCAGGGAACCACATTCTTAGAAACATTTTCTCAGTGTAATCTCTGTTCTGTTATCTGAAGGAACACCGATTCACAACTGCTTTCACTTGTTATTGTAGTTTTTGAATGTGAACTATTGCAACAAGAAATTTTTGAATGATCTCATTCCAGAGCTGTGGATTACTCAGTGAACTGACGGATGACGAAGTGATACAGTATGTGCAATGGGAGTATCAGGTGAAGGGAGGGGTAATGAGATGAATGGAAAGAGAGAGGTGGGAGAGAGATGACGGTATGAAACAGAATGTGGGGGGAGTATCAGGTGGAGAGGGGGATAAAGAGAGAAGAATGGAGACAGGTGGAGGGATGGAGAGGGGGTTTACAGTAGTGAAAGAATGCAAGAGCATCAGGTGGAGAGAGGGATGAAGAGAGAAATGGAGTGATGTGGTGGGATGGAGAAAGAGTGAGATGAGTGTGGGTGTGAAAGATGTCGGATAGAAGAGGAGAGTGGAATGTGGAAGAGATAGATGTGGCAGGGTATGGTCAGCTGTATTTGACTTGATCACTGAGTAAGCACTAGGTGACTATTGCACTATTTCACTTCCCCGCACTCTTAGAAAAAATGGTTCCAAAATGATTATTCGGCTGTCCCCATAGTAGAACCCTTTTGGGTTCCATGTAGAACCCTCTGTGGAAAGGGTTTTATATGAAACCCTAAAGGGTTATACCTGGAACCAAAAAGGGTTCTTCAAAGGGTTCTCCTATGGGGACAGCCGAAGAACCCTTTTTTTTCTAAGAGTGCACATAGCCTACATGTGCCAAGGTGTGGAGACATCCACCATCAGGTGAGAAGAAAATGGCATACACATGAAATGCACGAGAGCTACATGCTCTGCAAGTAACAGAGCATAACTAGCCTACACAATAGCAGCCAAGAGTGAAAATATTTGCTTTCTGCCATTTTAATCCATTGAGTTTGCTGACTACATATTTGAAAGGGTCCTTTAATTGAGTCCCCAATATAGGATAAATGCCATTATGTGATGTAAGTACATTTGGAGGGTTACATTTTAAAAATGGCACAGTGAAAATGTTCTAATCAATAACATAGATAGTGGAGTAGTTGGAACCCTGACCTGTACAATGGACGTGCTACCTTGTGCTGGACCTGCTGTTTCGACCAGCTTTCTCTCGACCTCTGAATGCTTGGCTATAAAAAGCCAACTTACATGTACTCCTTAGGTACAAACCTGTTGCACCCTCTATAACCACTGTGATTATTATTTGATCCTGCTGGTCATCTATGAATGTCTGAACATTTTGAAGAAAGATCTGGCCTTAACGGACATTTACTCTTATAATCTCCACCCCGCACAGCCAGAAGAGGACTGCCCACCCCCCTGATCCTCGTTCCTCTCTGCGTTTCTTCCTAGGTTCCTGTTTTTCAAGGGAGTTTTTCCTAGCCACTGTGCTTCTACATCTGCATTGCTTGTTCTTTGCGCTTTTAAGCTGGGTATCGTTATAAGCACTTTGTGACAACTGCGGATGTAAAAACGGCATTATAAAATACATTTGATTGATTAATCAATTGAGTATTTGTATTTCATAAATAAATTGAGTTTGCTGACTACATATTTGAAACGTTCCTTTAATTGAGTCTCCAATGTGGAATAAATGGTATTATTAAGTATGCGATGTATGTGTATTTTCAAAATGGTACATTTGTTAAACTTTCATTAAGTCTACGATATGGGATAAAAAATGCCGAGGTTTACTGACACCATTCAACCGATGGAGGGTGTAACCGAACTACCCCCTGGGAGGCATGTGGTCCGCGTATGATGCGTGTAACGTGTTGTGTTGGTACCGAATCGAACATAAAAAATAAAGTCAATAGCCTACAATTTTTCTTGGAACATTTGCGCGTAGGTCTACCACCGCCGTGTGCACCTTGCTGTGCATCACATGTGAAGAACTAATAGTTGATCAACATTTTAAGCTAACCATTCTGATCTGTTCCATCAGCCTTATTAATTGATATGTCGCATACCTCCACTACTTTACTTTGATACGCATCATGGGGATTAAGAAGTGAGCACACAATGCCCACAAAAAAAGTGGGTATACGGCATATACCTGCGTATATACCCTCCAATACCCTCCAACACACTTCCCCATAGGACATACGTTATATCTAGAATGGATTGAATTGGTCCATATTCCTGGTAAAGTAAATTAAGGGACACAATAAAGTGTAGAATAAACGACGTAATCTCATCTAGAGAAGATATATCGCACCTACAAGCACCCGAAACCACAGCCTACTGTCTGTATGTGAGACTGCGCTCATAATAATATAGCCTAATCATATAATAGCCTCCATGCATTCATTCAGCTTTAAAAACTATGCACAAATGCTTGGGAAAATTAGATACACAAAAATTATTTAAAACGTCACGTTGTTTACTGAAATGTATTTGACATTCCATTCGAATATTACTGAAATCATTTGGCATTCCATTTGAAATCAAATTTGACCCGGCATGCTTCACAGAAAACAATCAGCAAATGTTGTAGCCTAATGCAATCACTATGACTTTTAGCATAGCCAGTAAATAACAATTAAAATCTGGAAAACAATGTGTGGTTACATATTAACATGAATATCCTTACCTTGTCCTTGTGTATGGTATGTTGCTAGTTCTGAATCTTCCTCGAGAAACAATTGTCATCGGCGGATATTGAAGATGAAGTGTGATAACTGCTGTGCTTCTCTCGGTTTTTATCCTAGGCTCGGCTATTTCGGCTGAAAGGGGGAGGATGTTTGGAAATGATCGACCCCAGGGAAGCAGTGAAGCGGGTTTTTAGGATGATGACGCTATTTGGGCGGGTTCAGAACGGTCCCACGGCGAGTATCTGGGTTGGCTCCGAATCAGAGCATGTAAGAAACATGATAACGGATATAGTGTAGACTATAATAGTTGGAGTAGAGTTTTGAAAATGACATCAAGGTTCCGAAATTAGTGCCAAAGGGATTGTAAAAAACTAAGAAAAATCTATCATATTCTAATAAGGTGAATATTTGTCTTGTACAGACTTCAGTTGACCTAGGCTGCAAATCTGATGTTATTAGTGATATAATTTTACATTTACATTTACATTTAAGTCATTTAGCAGACGCTCTTATCCAGAGCGACTTACAAATTGGTGCATTCACCTTATGACATCCAGTGGAACAGCCACTTTACAATAGTGCATCTAAATCTTTTAAGGGGGGGGGGGGGGGGTCAGAAGGATTGCTTTATCCTATCCTAGGTATTCCTTAAAGAGGTGGGGTTTCAGGTGTCTCCGGAAGGTGGTGATTGACTCCGCTGTCCTGGCGTCGTGAGGGAGTTTGTTCCACCATTGGGGTGCCAGAGCAGCGAACAGTTTTGACTGGGCTGAGCGGGAACTGTACTTCCTCAGTGGTAGGGAGGCGAGCAGGCCAGAGGTGGATGAACGCAGTGCCCTTGTTTGGGTGTAGGGCCTGATCAGAGCCTGAAGGTACTGAGGTGCCGTTCCCCTCACAGCTCCGTAGGCAAGCACCATGGTCTTGTAGCGGATGCGAGCTTCAACTGGAAGCCAGTGGAGAGAGCGGAGGAGCGGGGTGACGTGAGAGAACTTGGGAAGGTTGAACACCAGACGGGCTGCGGCGTTCTGGATGAGTTGTAGGGGTTTAATGGCACAGGCAGGGAGCCCAGCCAACAGCGAGTTGCAGTAATCCAGACGGGAGATGACAAGTGCCTGGATTAGGACCTGCGCCGCTTCCTGTGTGAGGCAGGGTCGTACTCTGCGGATGTTGTAGAGCATGAACCTACAGGAACGGGCCACCGCCTTGATGTTAGTTGAGAACGACAGGGTGTTGTCCAGGATCACGCCAAGGTTCTTAGCGCTCTGGGAGGAGGACACAATGGAGTTGTCAACCGTGATGGCGAGATCATGGAACGGGCAGTCCTTCCCCGGGAGGAAGAGCAGCTCCGTCTTGCCGAGGTTCAGCTTGAGGTGGTGATCCGTCATCCACACTGATATGTCTGCCAGACATGCAGAGATGCGATTCGCCACCTGGTCATCAGAGGGGGGAAAGGAGAAGATTAATTGTGTGTCGTCTGCATAGCAATGATAGGAGAGACCATGTGAGGTTATGACAGAGCCAAGTGACTTGGTGTATAGCGAGAATAGGAGAGGGCCTAGAACAGAGCCCTGGGGGACACCAGTGGTGAGAGCACGTGGTGAGGAGACAGATTCTCGCCACGCCACCTGGTAGGAGCGACCTGTCAGGTAGGACGCAATCCAAGCGTGGGCCGCGCCGGAGATGCCCAACTCGGAGAGGGTGGAGAGGAGGATCTGATGGTTCACAGTATCGAAGGCAGCCGATAGGTCTAGAAGGATGAGAGCAGAGGAGAGAGAGTTAGCTTTAGCAGTGCGGAGCGCCTCCGTGATACAGAGAAGAGCAGTCTCAGTTGAATGACTAGTCTTGAAACCTGACTGATTTGGATCAAGAAGGTCATTCTGAGAGAGATAGCAGGAGAGCTGGCCAAGGACGGCACGTTCAAGAGTTTTGGAGAGAAAAGAAAGAAGGGATACTGGTCTGTAGTTGTTGACATCGGAGGGATCGAGTGTAGGTTTTTTCAGAAGGGGTGCAACTCTCGCTCTCTTGAAGACGGAAGGGACGTAGCCAGCGGTCAAGGATGAGTTGATGAGCGAGGTGAGGTAAGGGAGAAGGTCTCCGGAATTCTCATAATTCTTTGCAACCTGAATTTATACTCTGCATGGGCAAAGCTATGACTGTGTGTGTCTGTCTGTCTGTCTGTCTGTCTGTCTGTCTGTCTGTCTGTCTGTCTGTCTGTCTGTCTGTCTGTCTGTCTGTCTGTCTGTATGTCTGTCTGTCTGTCTGTCTGTCTGTCTGTCTGTCTGTCTGTCTGTCTGTCTGTCTGTCTGTCTGTGTGTAGCTGTTTGGAATTGGCCTCCCCATGGCTCCTGACCAGGCCAGGGTAAAGACTGTGGGTGGGTTCAGTACCAATGGAAATCCAGTTAGTGGCGAATCCCCTGCCAGCAGGGCTGACCCACAGTGACTCCATTGTGGTTCTCAAACAACCCACAATCCCCTGACAAACTCTACCCATCCTTTCCTCAGACAGGAAGTTTGTCCATCACTCAGTCACCAGAATGACAATCATTCCATGGAATTTGAACAACAATCATTCTAATTTCATATCTTCTTCATTGCAACTCCACATCAGAGGGCTGCGACAAGTCAAAGACATCAAAATGTGTCAGTGTATGCTTTTATATAAATAAATACATTATTATTAGTTCTTGTGTGCTGTTGAGGAGAATATGGCTGAAGTTGTTCAACTTTTATTACATTTTTGGAAAGGAAATTATTTAGCGAACACTGGACTAATTGTGGAAAAACACTCTGGACTAACACTCTGTCGCCTCGTTGTCAATTCCATCTATGTTAGATTAGTATGGAGTCACCAGTGTTTAATGAGGACACCACACATTTACAGTACACACACACTTACAGTGCACACACACAGTGCACACACACACGTTTATCACTCATGGTCTGACAAGGCGGTTGTGCACTACTTGATGAATAAGGATAAAATTATGACACCAAGCCATGTCAACAAAATAATTTCCCCTAATTAATGCAATGCCATGACCACAATACCAATAAAATATGATGCAATAGTTTTGACCCCCTGTTAGAGGCACGTAGCACATGTAATGCAACTTGGTGAAAGTATTAGGCCTAAAACCCAGGTTTTTGTAAGTTTAAGACATGCACATTTGGAACACAGAAGGCTGCTGAGGAGAGGACATCTCATAATAGTGTCTGGAACAGAGCAAATGGAATGGCATCAAACACATGGAAACCATGTGTTTGATGTATTTGATACCATTCCACTCATACCATTCCAGCTATTACCATGAGCCCGTCCTCCCCAATTAAGGTGCCACCAACCTCCTGTGATTTGGAAGTACATAAAGAGACAGCTATACACTTTTACCTCTGCTAAAATGCATAGTTTTGTGTAGTTAATTTAGGCCACAGGCACCTGTATTGTAATTGTGAGGCTGCTAGGCCTTTTTACAAAACACTATATTAAACAAACAGCACTAGCCTAGGAAACAACACCATATTTAGTAAACGTAAACAGGAAATAGTTTCTCAAAACAGGCTACTCAGTGAGGGGGTCTATGCACCTACAAATCACATATTACTAGTGTAAAAAATATATATTCACGCCATACGCATGGAGCTTTTGCATATAAATAAAAGCATGTATACAGTATGGGAACCAAAGTGATGGTGCAAGTCAGCCGGATATAGGGAGGATGTTTCATGTTGTTTGTTGATGTGGAAATGTGATAACGTTTTCATTACAAACAGGGGATTCTTCTTCGAAAACTGAGGTTTTGAGTGTCGAGAATCTGATGAACAGTCATTGATTGCATCATTATCTTACATCAGGTGGCAATTAAGGCAATGTCATTGCATAGCTTGAATAATCCGAACACCACGGTAGGGTATTTTCCAAGTTGTACAGTGATTTTTCTTATTATTATAAATTATTTTATTTATATTTTTAACCCTTATTTTACCAGGTAAATTGACTGAGAACACATTCTCATTTACAGCAACAACCTGGGCAATCGTTACATGGGAGAGGAGGGGGGATGAATGAGCCAATTGTATTATGACACTAGTCACGTAGACCTTAGATCACTATACGTATGAAAGTGACATGTCGTTTTCCAGGAAGTAGCCTTGTTGTTTTCGGACTTTTGTAGACTTTTTGAATGCTATTCAATGAGCAAAAACGTCATAAAAGGCATCAGGCAGAAGTAAATTCAGCCACAAACACTAATATAATTGTATATATATATATAAAATTATACATATATATCTTAAATGACCACGTTTTCACAAATGTTATGATATAATCGTCAAGCCCATTCAAAAGATAAGGGGACAGGATCGTTGCAAGCAGTGCAAAGGCCTTACATGGTGGTATCCTCCATAAAGACTTGTTGTTTTTATGCCCATAAAGACATAAAAACAACACGTTTTTTCTGAGCAAAATAAGAGCACCATGTATTTTAAAGACTTGTTGTTGCAGTATTTATGGGAGATACAATCACCTTTTTCTTTTTTGGACTATATGTTTACTCAGGTGAGCACCCCATTCCATACAAGTCTTTCCATTGGGCACAAACTGGCTGAATCAATGTTGTTTCATCTTAATTTGTCAACATATTGTGATATGTTTAAAATACATTGGATTTGCAAAAAGTCGTCAACTTAAACTGTTGTTTTGAGGGTGAAATTTCAACCCCAGGATTATGTAAACTTGGTAACCAATTTTCAACATAGACAAACAACATATGTTTAATTTGTGACTGAAAAAATGGCAGATCTTCAACGTTATATACACTATCAGAAGAAGAAAAAAACTAAAGGCTGGGAAGCACCTCCTACTGGAGAAGTGATCAATCAACAACTACCCTTTGGTCTTCCATTCAGGGTTCTAACCAAACCTGTCCCTGCTTAGCTTTGATATTTGTCACTGACTTCTACAAATGTGCTATCGTGAGAATGATTTACTGGAAACCTCCACTTAAAAATTCTATAAATTCACTTTTGCTATCGAAGTCATTTCAAAGAGTAGGTAACAGAGCAAATAAAATGTAACTACACTTTATGAATCATACATAATCCATGATACTATTTAGGCCGATATAGCATATGCAAAGTCATCAACAGCTATTGTTTCAATTCAACCCAAGATTCAACTAAAAATAGACATACAGTACCAGTCAAAAAGGTTTTTCCTTATTTTTTATATTTTCTACATTCTAGAAAAGTAGTGAATAAATCAAAACTATGAAATAACACATATGGAAACGTGTGGTAACCAAAAAAGTGTTAAACAAATCAAAATATATTTTATATTTGAGATTCTTCAAAGTAGCCACCCTTTGCCTTGATGACAGCTTTGCACACTCTTGGTGTTCTCTCAACCAGCTTCATGAGGTAGTCACCTGGAATGCATTTCAATTAACATGTGTGCCTTGTTAATTTGTGGAATTTCTTTCCTTAATGCGTTTGAGCCAATTAGTTGTGTTGTGACAAGGTAGGGGTGGTATACTGAAGATAGACCTATATTATGTCAAGACCAGCTCAAATAAACAAAGAGAAACAACAGTCCATCATTACTTTAAGACATGAAGGTCAGTCAATCCGGAAAATTTCAAGAACTTTGAAAGTTTCTTTAAGTGCAGCCGCAAAAACCATCAAGCTCTATTATGAAACTGGTTCTCATGTGGACCGCCACAGGAAAGGAAGACCCAGATTTACCTCTGCTGCAGAGGATAAGTTCATTAGAGTTAACTGCATCTCAGATTGCAGCCCAAATAAATGCTTCACAGAGTTCAAGTAACAGACACATCTCAACATCAACTGTTCAGAGGAGGCTGCGTTAATCAGGCCTTCATGGTCGAATTGCTGCAAAGAAACCACTAATAAAGGACACCAAAAAGAAGAAGAGACTTGATTGGGCCAAGAAACACAAGCAATGGACATTAGATCGGTGGAAATCTGTCCTTTGGTCTGATGAGTCCAGATTTGAGAGACGCAGAGCAGGTGAACGGATTATCTCTGCATGTGTGGTTCCCACCATGAAGAATGGAGGAGGTGGTGTTAAGGTGTGGAGGTGCTTGCTGGTGACACTGTCTGTGATTTATTTAGAATTCAAGGCACACTTAACCAGTATTGCTACCACAGCATTCTGCAGCGATACGCCATCCCATCTGGTTTGCACTTAGTGGGACTAGCTTTTGTTTTTCAACAGGACAATGACCCAAAACACACCTCCAGGCTGTGTAAGGGCTATTTGACCAAGGAGAGTGATGGAGTGCTGCATCAGATGACCTGGCCTCCATAATCACCCGACCTCAACCCAATTGAGATGGTTTGGGATGAGTTGGGCCGCAGAGTGAAGGAAAAGCAGCCAACAAGTGCTGAGCATATGTGGGAACTCCTTCAAGACTGTTGGAAAAGCATTCCTCATGAAGCTGGTTGAGAGAATGCCAAGAGTGTGCAAAGCTGTCATCAAGGCAAAGGGTGATTACTTTGAAGAATCTAAAATATAACATATATATTTTGATTTGCTTAACACTTTTTTGATTACTACATGATTCCGTATGTGGTATTTCATAGTTTTGATGTCTTCACTATTATACTACAATGTAGAAAATATTAAAAATAACAAAAAACCTGTGAATGAGTAGGTGTGTCCAAACATTTGACTGGTACTGTACATATAGGCCTAGGGTTTCAAGCTTTAGGAATAGGATTAAATCAAATCAAACTTTTATTTAAAGTGCATTTAAAGTTTGATTTGATAACACATTAAGTTGTTGTATAAATAAACAAAATATCCAACATTGCATTTCCATTTCAACTTTGCTGTGCTTTTAAATGGTTGAAGCGCAGTGATAACACATTTAGGTGAGAACTAAACCAAAAACCAGACAATATAAACACAACATGTAAAGTGTTGGTCCCATGTTTCATGGGCTGAAATAAAAGATCCCAGAAATGTTCCAGACGCACAAAAATCATATTTCTCTCAAATGTTGTTCACAAATGTATTTACATACCTGTTAGTGAGTATTTCTCCTTTGCAAAGATAATCCACCCACCTGACAGGTGTGGCATATCAAGAAGCTGCTTAAACAGCGTGATCATTACACAGGTGAATCTTGTGCTGGGGAGAATAAAAGGCCACTCTAAACACAATGCCACAGATGTCTCAAGTTTTGAGGGAGCGTGCAATTGGCATGCTGACTGCAGGAATGTCCACCAGAGCTGTTGCCAGATAATTGAATGTTCATTTATCTACCATAAGCCACCTCCAACATCGTTTTAGAGGATTTGGCAGTATGTCCAACCGACTTCACAACCGCAGACCACGTGTAACCACGCTAGCCCAGGACCTCCACATCGGGCTTCTTCACCTGCTGAATCATCTGAAACCAGCCACCCGGACAGCTGATAAAACTGAGGGTTTGCACAACCAAGGAATTTCTGCACAAACTGTCAGAAACCATCTCAGGGAAGCTAATCTGCGTGTTAGTCATCCTCGCCAGGGTCTGACTGCAGTTTGGCGTCGTAACTGACTTCTGTCGGCAAATGCTCACCTTCGATGGCCACTGCACGCTGGAAAAGTGTGCTCTTCACAGGTTAATCCCGGTTTCAACTGTACCAGGCAGACAGTGTGTATGGCGTCGTGTGGGTGAGCAGTTTGCTGATGTCAACGTTGTGATGAACAGAGTGCCCCATAGTGGCGGTGAGGTTATTGTATGGGCAGGCATAAGCTACGAACAATGAACACAATTGCATTTTATCAATGGCAATTTGAATGCACACCTAAAACACACATTTTTACAGATGCACAACTGCACCGCCCGTAACTGCAGGGCTCTCTAGAGGGTGGTGCGGTCTACCCAATGCATCACCGGGGGAAAACTACCTGCCCTCCCGGACACATACAGCATCCGATGTCACAGGAAGGCCAAAAAGATAATCAAGGACAACAACCACCCGAGCCACTGCCTGTCCACCCCGCTATCATCCAGAAGGCGAGGTCAGTACAGGTGGGTCAAAGCTTGGACCGAGAGACTGAAAAACAGCTTCTCAAGGCCATCAGACTGTTAAATAGCCATCACTAGCACATTAGAGGCTGCTGCCTATATACATAGACTTGAAATCACGGGCCACTTTAATAAATGGAACACTAGTCACTTTAATAATGTCTACATATCTTGCATTACCCATCTCATATGTATATACTGTATCCTATACTATTCTACTGTATCTTATTCTATAACGTTCTGACATTGCTCGTCCATATATTTTTATATTGTTAATTCCATTCCTTTACTAGATTTGTGTGTATTGAGTATATGTTGTGTAATTGTTAGATATTACTTGTTAGATATTACTGCACTGTCCGAGCTAGAAGCACCAGCATTTTGTTACACCCGCAATAACATCTGCTAAACACGTGTATGTGACCAATAAAATTCGATTTGAGATCCTGAGGCCCATTGTCGTGCCATTCATCCGCAGCCATCACTTCACGTTTCAGCATGATAATGCAAGTTTCTTTGTCGCAAGGATCTGCACACAATTCCTGGAAGCTGAAAATGTCCCAGTTCTTCCATGGCCTTCATACTCACTAGACATGTCACCCATTGAGCAAGCTTGGGATGCTCTGGATCGACATGTACGACAGCGTGCTCCATTTCCCGCCAATATCCAGAAACTTCACACAGCCATTGAAGAGGAGTGGGACAACATTCCACAGGCCACAATCAACAGCCTGATCAACTCTATGCGAAGGAGATGTCGTGCTGCACACCAGATACTGGCTGGTTTTCTGATCCACGTCGCTACCTCTTTTTAAGGTATCTGTGATCCACAGATGCATATCTGTATTCCCAGTCATGTGAAATCCATAGATAAGGGCCTAATGAATTTATTTCAATTGACTGATTTCCTTAAATGAACTATAACTCACGAAAAATCTTTGAAATTGTTGAATGTTGCGTTTATATACAATTAATATGGTGACCAGTGGCGGACTTACCATTAGGCAGAAGGGGAAATCGCCTCAGGCCTCACATCATCAAGGGGCCTCATGAGCTGGGCATAATAAAATAATAATAATAGTAATCTTTTTTTTTAAATACACTACATGACCAAAAGTATGTGAACACCATCGAACATCTAATTCCAAAATCATGGACATTAATATGGAGTTGGTCACCCCTTTGCTGCGATAACAGCCTCCACTCTTCTAAGAAGGCTTTCCACTATATGTTGGAACATTTCTGTGGGGACTTGCTTCCATTCAGCCACAAGAGCATTAGTGAGGTCAGGCACTGATGTTGGGCGACTAGGCCTGGCTCGCAGTCGGTGTTCCAATTCATGTCAAAGGTGTTCGATTTGGTTGAGGTCAGGGCTCTGTGCAGGCCAGTCAAGTTCTTTCACACCGATCTCGACAAACCACTTCTGTATGGACCTCGCCTTTGTGCACAGGGGCATTGTCATGCTGAAACCGGAAAGGGCCTTCCCCAAACTGTTGCCACAAAGTTGGAAGCACAGAATCATCTAGAATGTTATTGTATGCTGTAGGGTTAACATTTCCATTCACTGGAACTAAGGGGCCTATCCCGACCATGAAGAATAGCCCCAGACCATTATTCCTCTTCCACCAAACTTTATAGTTGGCACTATGCATTGGGGCAGTACCGTTCTCCTGGCATCCGCCAAACCCAGATTCATCCGTCGGACTGCCAGATGGTGAAGAGTGATTCATCCCTCCAGAGAACGCGTTTCCACTGCTCCAGAGTCCAATGGCTGCAAAATTTACGCCACTCCAGCCAACGCTTGCCATTGCGCATGGAAATCTTAGGCTTGTGTGCGGCTGCTCGGCCATGGAAACCCATTTCATGAAGCTCCCGACAAACAGTTATTGTGCTGACATTGCTTCCAGGGGCAGTTTGAAACTCGGTAGTGAGTGTTGCAACCGAGGAAAGACGATTTTTACACGCTATGTGCTTCAGCCCTCGGCAGTCCCATTCTGTGAGCTTGTGTGGCCTAGCACTGAGACGATGTTACTCCTAGATTTTTCCACCTCAGAATAACAACACTTACAGTTGACTGGGGCAGCTAGCAGGGCAGACATTTTACTAACTGACTTGCTGGAAAGGTGGCATCCTATGACGGTGCCACGTTGAAAGTTACCGAGCTCTTCAGTAAGGCCATTCTACTGCTAGTGTTTGTCAGCAATGGGTGTGGCTGCAATAGCCAAATCCACTCATTTGAATGGGTGTCCACATACTTTTGGCCATGTAGTGTATAATTTATCAGTTTGAGCCCCCCCCCATACTCCACTAGAGTGAGCAGACCTCTTGTAGGGTCATGGCTAGAAGGGATCCAGCTTTTGTCAAATTAACTTCAGATTTGAATTTTTGTAGCAGGTTAGGATAATTAACGTAGCAGATTATGATAATTGCGTTAAGGTTAGGAAAAGGTTTAAATGCAAAACATTTCAACTTTTCACGTTAATTTGACAAATCTGGATCTCTTCCCTCGTTTAATGTAACGTTAGCAGCCTATCATTTTCTTATGAGAACAGCTATTGGCACATCTGGCACATTATCTCTTTAGATATCCTACTCCAAACTAAGACACTGACAGAGATTATGAACCTAGCTACTGTATCCATGTATCAGGCATTGAACTATATCAGCAGTACCAGTCTACAGACCAAGAATACGCTATGCTCTTTGTGGGCGGATCGACCCCGCGTTCAGGTTTACAGGAAATATGACTTTCAGGAAGTAGACTTTGAGAATTTTTTTTGTCGCCAGCTACAGTAGTAAATCGAGAGAAAGTGAAGGTTACTTTCATGAACAAAAGTGTATGCTAGGTAGCTGCGTATATCATTATAAAACTAACGTTTTTCGTTGGCCAAAGTCTACTTTTAAGGTAGGACAAATTTTACAGTCACTACTCACGAGCGAAAGGTGAGAGGTGCTCGCGGTAGTTGTGCTACATTACAGTAGCATCGGGGAAGCTTAATACCAGCTGTAATCTTCTATAATAAGTGGAAAACAACTACTAAACTTGTAAAGTTTATAAACACAATATAAGCATACTTTTATTTTGTATAAATCGAAACACAAACTATCCGCATGATACTGCTGTGCTGCTGCTTTAAAAATAATACATTTGATGTTCTCCTGTAGCCTGCTGACAATCACTCTTGTCATTTCAGTGTTTATATAATGTAGCCTATTATGTATTCAGACAGAACAGCTATGGATGTTGAGCTAATAACACTGTCATTATAGGGCAAGTAGTAGTAGTTACTTGTTACCATATATTTTGAAATCGTTGCAGCTCTGCTTGCTACTACCTTCAGTGCCACAATGGTCCAGACATGCGTTAGTTAGGCCTACATACAGTGTACACACAGGCTAATAATGCTGTAGTAAAAAAAAAATCAGATCCTGTGTTGTTGTGTGGCTGAGGTCAGGACTATCTGAGGACCATGAGTCGCGTTCCCCTTCAGCAGCAGCAGAGCTGTGGCTCCTGGGAGCTGAAGGAACGCCTGGGGACCGGGGGCTTCGGGAATGTCACCCGATGGCAGAACAAGGTGCATAACTTTAACAGTAGCACACCATTCATGTGTGTATTTTGTTACCTATAACTTTTACCATATTTTGTGTGTTTGCAAAAGTGCTATGCTATCATGTATGAGCATCCTCAGTGGTGGCATTTTTTATGTTTCATACTGTCATCAGATAGCCTACAACCTATGCAGCTGCATGCCTAGCAGAACCTATGGAGGCTCCCACATTAATATTTGATGTAATATTAAATTCCCTCATCATGAATGCTTTAAATGTAACTTACAGGAAATACACTCAGCTTTATCCTGTCACCTACCTGGCCCATAGAACTCTGCATCCTCCCTGGCCTATGACATCACACCTAGTCACAGGATGAGAGGGACATAGATGTACATTATTATAGCTACACCATTGGAACTTGTCCACACCCATTTAGTTAGCTCTTTCTGTCCTCTATCTGTGCACTGTCTATCTGTCTTTATGTCTGTATGCACCACTTCGTTTACTGGAAATGCTGCTCAGTGTTGTCTCAGGTGAATTCAGCTGAAAGGGCACAGTGGTAGTACTATGTGGACCCCTACCAACAATGGAGGTCAGTGGTAATGACAGTTAGCATTGTGTCAAATCCTCTTGCTGGCTGGTACTTTACACGCTTCATTGTCATAGATGTATGACCCCATCAGAGTTATGAAAAGGATGTTAATGTATTAAGAGCTTTAGACCTTTGTTCTCTCTGATTCCTAAATGGTCCTTTATGTAACGTCTTTATTCAGATAGATTCAATGACCTTCCTCTCTCTGTGGTCCCTGAGGCTCTCATGCTTTGGCCTTTCAGCCACCTGTCAGTCTCTAGTCTCTACTGCCTATTGTAGTCCAGAACTGCTCACTCCACTCCTGGAGAACAATGTATGTGTGCTGGCTGGCTTTTGTCCCTGCCTAGGGCTTGATCCCTTTCTCTAGGGACTGATCCCACTGTCTGTAGAACATTCACCCACCCTGTAACCAAGCAGGGTTGTCGCCAGATAGCTAGAAAGAACACCAAACATCAGAACTGAAAGTGCAAGTAGGCTACATGATCAATGTCCTTAATCAAAGGTAAGGGGCAAGGCAGGGTTGGTGATTTATGGTAAAAATGCATTTGTGGTTAGAAAGCACAGCCCTTCGTCTTTTGCAGAAAGGCCAGATGGTAACAACGCCATGTACAGGTAACCATCAGTGATACTTCCACGTACACTACATGACCAAAAGTATGTGGACATCTGCTCGTCGAACATCTCATTCCAAAATCATGGGCATTAATATAGAGATGGTCCCCCTTTTGCTGCTATAACAGCCTCCTCAGACACTGCAACATGTATCTCTCCACCGAGTCTTAACGATTTACTCCCATATTATATGACTGGTCTCTCTTTTCCATAACCATGTAAAATTATCCTGGTATCATTACTAGACCAATGTCCAACAACATATGGAATAGCTGTTTCGCCTTAGATGTTTCCTGTAACCTGTTTAAATGTAATACTTTTTTTCTGTAGCAAATGTAGTCAATGTCTCAGCGTAAGGAATCAGTGATCCTTTCCAGTAATCTAATCATTTCAACCTGTTGCATTAGTTTAGTAAAAATATAAACCTGTTGTTTAACAAATCTAGAATCTTTAAAAAGTTGGTGCTGTCTCATCAGCGTAATAGTCAAAACTAACCTGAAATCCACTTTAATGACTGGACACTGTTCCATGTAATGGAAACAGATTATAATGTTAGAATACATTAACTTTCTGCTCAAATTCACTGGTTGTACCTAAACTATCAAACCCAGCAACAGTAATCAGAAATGATCACAGAACGTTTCCGATTGAACTATTCAGACCTCTACTGCAAATGTCCCACTGAATCCTTACAGCCGACATAGCCCAGCGAGCACGACTAACTCTTCTATTCTTACCAGTAGGAAAAAAATATAACCCTTTCTCAAACAACATTTTACGCTTACCTCTATCGTAAGAATAAAAACAAACTTGACAATTATCTCTTCTCTTTCGGTTTCCTACTTATGAAATGTCCAAGACTTTAAAAGTAACATGTAATGCGCCGCATTTATAAAGTACATCAGTCAATCCATAAGAGAAAAAAACTAATTTCAGAATATCAGATCCTTTTCCTGCCCACAACTTCAGTTCATTGCAGTTGTATCCTGCAATAAGTAATATCCATGTTTAGATTTAAATTATGTTCATGGTCACAGCTCTATCGCAATTACCTACACTATTATTAGAATTCATTAGATGTAGGTAACTGTCCCTTATTTGATTCAGTTATTTAAATACGACTCCATTTAGGCAACAGACAATGTATTACTGTCAGGGTTGTGTGCAGAGATGTAGCGGAGTCAAGCGCAGGACACAGGTGTTGAGCAAAACAACGGCGTTCACTCAAAAAATAAGCAAAAATTCCTCAATGGGAATATAACAAACACACAAGCACTAATAACAAACACACAAGCACTAATAACAACCACTAACGAAACAAACAATCACGGACAGAACAGAATTGAATGCCAGAGGGTTAAATAGGGAACATGATAGGGGAATTGAAACCAGGTGTGTGTAATACAGACAAAACAAAACGAAACTGAAAAATGGATCGGTGGTGACTAGAAAGCCGGTGACATCGACCGCCGAACACCACCCGAACAAGGAGAAGGGCCGACTTCGGCGGAAGTCGTGTCAATTACATCGAAATCGCCTCGCCATTTATATTGAATAAATTAGCCGTTCAATTTGAACTAAGCACACAGTTAAAACTTTCAGTTTATATCTTAAACAAACACTGGCGGCAGTATCTTTCCAGGCAAAACATACCAATACTTGAATTACAATCAGAAACCCATATTTTAGGCAATATCATAGACCCAATGCTATTGAAATTATGTATCCATTCAGCTGACGCTCCCAGCCAGGTGGGGATCCGATCTGCTCCAAATAGTGGAGAGTGGCTTTCCCCTGGTTGCATCTAATGCAACTCCCGTGCACGGTTAACCTGAGTTTCACTGGGAACAATCAGAAAAATTAAGTTCATCATCGCATCCTCGTCGCCAAAATTGTGGTGGAGTTATTGTAAAAAAGGAGAGACTTCTAGATTTCTTCAAAACAATCAAACTTTATTATTTAATTAGTGCAGTAATGGAGCTGGTCGGTAACCACCCCTAGAGGTGATCACTGAGAACTCAACAAGCTGGTTTGAGCCATAGCATTTTATAGCAAAGTCCATCCTCCTTCAGTCTACATGAGAAACAACAGATGTATGGAATGGGTCACAAGGTTAAGATTTGTATGAAAGATACTTATAATTCACAGCAGACAGTATCTCATTGTGTAGAGACCAGCGTCTGGCTCTGGAGTCATCTCTCCCTGGTACCTTATAGAACAGAAACATTAACTCATGCTCTGGAATGCGGTATCACCCAAAGACATCGTAAATCTTCTAGAGGCCCATCCTCAGTAGAACACACACAGATGAGTGTTCTAATAACCCCTTATTCTGTTGCATAAAACAACCATTTGATGCAATAAAGCATTATAACATAATCTTGTAATTTCCACGGTACTTTCCACTAGATGTTGGAACATTGCTGCAGGGACTTGCTTTCATTCAGCCACAAGAGCATTAGTGAGGTCGGGCACTGATGTTGGGCAATTAGGCCTGGCTCGCAGTCGGCTTTCCAGTTCATCCCAAAGGTGTTCGATGGGGTTGAGGTCAGGGCTCTGTGCAGGCCAGTCAAGTTCTTCCACACTGATCTCGACAAACCATTTCTGTATGGACCTCGCCTTTGTGCACAGAGGCATTGTTATGCTAAAACAGGAAAGGGCCTTCCCCAAACTGTTGCCACAAAGTTTGAAGCACTGAATTGTATAGAATGTCATTGTATGCTGTAGCGTTAAGATTTCCTTTCACTAGAACTAAGGGGCCTAGCCCAAACCATGAAAAACGGCCCCAGACCATTATTCCTCCTCCACCAAACTTTATAGTTGGCACTATGCATTCGGGCAGTAGCGTTCTCTTGGCCTCCATCAATCCCAGATTTGTCCGTCAGACTGCCAGATGGTGAAGCGTGATTCATCACTCCAGAGAACGTGTTTCCAAGCTTTACACCACTCCAGCAGACGCTTGGCATTGCGCATGATGATCTTAGGCTTGTGTGCAGCTGCTCGGCCATGGAAACCCATTTCATGAAGCACCTGACGAACAGTTCTGGTGCTGACGTTGCTTCCAGAGTTAGTGAGTGTTGCAAATGAGGACAGACGCTTTACATGCTTCAGCACTCTGGGGTCCCATTCTGTGAGCTTGTGTGGCCTACCACTTTGCGGCTGAGCCGTTGTTGCTCCAATACGTTTCCAGATCACAATAACAGCACTTACAGTTGACCAGGGCAGCTCTAGCAGGGCAAAAATTTGATGTACTGACTTGTTGGAAAGGTGGCATCCTATGACAGTGCCACGTTGAAAGTCACTGAGCTCTTCAGTAAAGCCATTCTACTGCCAATGTTTGTCTATGGAGATTGCATAGCTTTGTCCTCAATTTTATACACCTGTCAGCAACGGGTGGGTTTAAAATAGCCAAATCCACTAATTTGAGGGGGTGTTCACATACTTTTGTATATATAGTGTAACTTCAGTCTGTCGTAGGAAGTGGAGGGATGGGCATGATGGGCTATGGCATTGTGTTAATGAGACTTCCTCTGCTACTTTCTGAATCACTGGTGATGATTCTATCCGTTTCTTCCTGGATTGTTCAGGATACCATCATAATACCCAAAATAAATGATAAGCTGGTCATACAGCTCATTATGTTTTGCCCAGAGTTGAAGTGTTACAGTGAAAAAGTATGTGAACCCTTCGGAATTATCTGGATTTCTGCATAAATTGGTCATCAAATTTGATCTGATCTTCATCTAAGTCACAACAATAGACACACATAGTGTGCTTAAATTAATAACACACAAATTATTGTATTTTTCTTGTCTCTATAGAATACATAATTTAAAAATTCACAGTGTAGGTTGGAAAAAGTATGTGAACCCCTAGGCTAATGACTTCTCCAAAAGCTAATTGGAGTCAGCTAACTTGTCCAATCAATGAGACGAGACTGGAGATGTTGGTTAGAGCTGCCTTGCCCTAAAAAAAAAACTCACAAAATTTGAGTTTGCTATTCACAAGAAGCATTTTTCTGATGTCGATCCATGCCTCGAACAAAAGAGATCTCAGAAGACCTAAGATTAAGAATTGTTAACTTGCATATAGCTGGAAAGGGTTACAAAGTATCTCTAAAAGCCTTGATGTTCATCAGTCCACGGTAAGACAAATAGTCTATAAATGGAGAAAGTTCAGCACTGTTGCTACTCTCCCTAGGAGTGGCCGTCCTGCAAAGACGACTGCAAGAGCACAGCACAGAATGCTCAATGAGGTTAAGAAGAATCCTAGAGTGTCAGCTAAAGACTTACAGAAATATCTGGAACATGCTAACATCTCTGTTGATGAGTCTACGATACGTAAAACACTAAACAAGAATGGTGTTCATGGGAGGACAGCACAGAAGAAGCCACTGCTGTCCAAAAAAAACATTGCTGCACATCTGAAGTTTGCAAAAGTGCACCTGGATGTTTGACAGCGCTACTGGCAAAATATTCTGTGGACAGATGAAACTACAGTTGAGTTGTTTGGAAGGAACACACAACACTATGTGTAGAGAAAAAAAAGGCACAGCACACCAACATCAAAACCTCATCCCAACTGTAAAGTATGGTGGAGGGAGCATCATGATTTGGAGCTGCTTTGCTGCCTCAGGGCCTGGACAGCTTGCTATCATCGACGGAAAAATGAATTCCCAAGTTCATCAAGACATTTTGCAGGAGAATGTTAGGCTATCTGTCCACCAGTTGAAGCTCAACAATAGTTGGGTGATGCAACAGGACAATGACCAAAACACAGAAGTAAACCAACAACAGAATGGCTTAAACAGAAGAAAATACGCCTTCTGGAGTGGCCAAGTCAGAGTCCTGACCTAAACCCGATTGAGATGCTGTGGCATGACCTCAAGAGAGCAGTTCACACCAGACATCCCAAGAATATTGCTTAACTGAAACAGTTTTGTAAAGAGGAATGGTCCAAAATTCCTCCTGACCGTTGTGCAGGTCTGATCCGCAACTACAGAAAACATTTGGATGAGGTTATTGCTGCCAAAGGTGGATCAACCAGTTATTAAATCCAAGGGTTCACATACCTTTTCCACCCTGCACTGTGAATGTTTACATGGTGTGTTCAATAAAGACATGAAAACGTATAATTGTTTGTGTGTTATTAGTTTAAGCAGACTGTGTTTGTCTATTGTTTTGACCTAGATGAAGATCAGGTCAAATTTTATGACCAGTTTATGCAGAATTCCAGGTATTTCCAAAGGGTTCACATACTTTTTCTTGCCACTGAAATTGATTAATGTGGCTATTATACTTCAGACAGGCTTTACGCTGCCTTTTACGCTTTATGTTGTGTCAGGCCTGTCTCTTTCTGTGTACTGTGTGTATGTATTGTAACAGCATTGTGTGTGTGTGTGTGTGTGTGTGTGTGTGTGTGTGTGTGTGTGTGTGTGTGTGTCTAATCCTACCTGTGTGTTGTTGTGTAGGACACAGAGGAGCAGATAGCCATTAAGCAGTGTCGTCAGGAGCTGAGTGAGAGGAACAGAGAGCGCTGGTGTCTGGAGATACAGATCATGAAGAGGTGAGAGTCTACGAAAATGTTTTCTTATTATTTACCAATCTTAAGGGACTTGCATGGTGCGAGCAGTATGGCAATGGGTCCACTTAGCTTTACAGTGGGTTTAGGTATAGCTGTAGACCAATCCATTTGGGTCATATCTGCCAACTCAGCAGGGGAAGGGATATGGATGACTATGTAGTACAGTAAAACAGGAGGTTGGCAGTGTGAATCCAACAAAATAGGCTTATTACCAAATCACCAATTGGGATTACGTTACGTTAATCCCACTTGAGCCTATTTTACTCACAGCATCACTCAATATTACTCAGCATCACTCATACGCTGTTGCTACTCTGTTTATTATATATCCTGATTGCCTAGTCACTTTTAACCCTGCCCACATGTACATGTTGTATTCCCTCAATTACCTCATACCCCTGCACATTGACTCGGTACTGGTACTCCTTGTACAGTGCATTCGGAAAGTATTCAGACCCCTTTAGTTTTTCTACAGTTTGTTACGTTACAGCCTTATTCAAAAATTGATTCAATTGTTTTTTTCCCTCATCAATCTACACACAATAGCCCATAATGACAAAGCAAAAACAGTTTTTTAGACATTTTTGTCAATTTGTTTAAAAAAAATGTTTTTTTAAAGAAATATCACATTTACATAAGTATTGAGACTCTTTATTCAGTACTTTGTTGAAGGACCTTTGGCAGTGATTAAAGCCTCGAGTCTTCTTGGGTATGACGCTACAAGCTTGGCACACCTGTATTTGGGGAGTTTCTTCCATACTTCTCTGCAGATCCTCTCAAGCTCTGTCAGGTTGGATGGGGAGGGTCGCTGCACAGCTATTTTCAGGTTCCAGAGATGTTTGACCGGGTTCAAGTCCGGGCTCTGGCTGGGCCACTCAAGGACATTCAGAGACTTGTCCCAAAGCCACTCCTGCGTTGTCTTAGCTGTGTGCTTAGGGTCGTTGTCCTGTTGGAAAGTGAACTTTCGCCCCAGTCTGAGGTCCTGAGTGCTCTGGAGCAGGTTTTCATCAAGGATCTCTCTGTACTTTCTCTGTATCTTTCCCTCGATCCTGACTAGTCTCCCAGTCCCTGCCGCTGAAAAACATCCCCACAGCATGATGCTGCCACCACCATGCTTCACTGTAGGGATGGTGCCAGGTTTCCTCCAGATGTGACGCTTCGTTTCATCAGACCAAAGAATCTTGTTTCTCATGGTCTGAGAGTCCTTTAGGGGCATTTTGGCAAACTCCAAGCGGGCTGTGATGTGCCTTTTACTGAGGAGTGGCTTCCATCTGGCCACTACCATAAAGGCCTAATTGGTGGAGTGCTGCAGAGATGGTTGTCCTTCTGGAAGGTTCTCGCATCTCCACGTAGGAACTCTAGAGCTCTGTCAGAGTGACCATCGGGTTCTTGGTCACCATCCTGACCAAGGCCCTTCTCCCCCAATTACTCTGTGTGGCCGGGTGGCCAGCTCTAGGAAGAGCCATGGTGGTTCCAAACTTCTTCCATTTAAGAATGATGGAGGCCACTGTGTTCTTGGGGACCTTCAATGCCGCAGAAATGTTTTGGTTCCTTTCCCCAGATCTGATTTGATAAATTTGGCAAAAAAAATGTAAAATCTGTTTTCACTTTGTCATTATGGGGTATTGTGTGTAGATTGATGAGGGGAAAATAGAATAAGGCTGTCAAGTAACAAAATGTGGAAAAAGTCAAGGGGTCTGAATACTTTCCAAATGCACTGTATACAGCCTCATTATTGTGTTACTATCTCCTTTTTTATTTACAAAATATTTTTCTTACTTTTTAACTCTGCGTTGTTGGGAACGGGTTCGTACGTAAGCATTTCACTGTAAAGTCTACACCAGTTGTATTTGGCGCATTTATTTGATTTCTTTGTAAGGAACATTCAGGGAGATTTGCATTTTTCACAATGCCTATTTGCTTTGTTCTCTCTGCTATTAACATCCTGCCGCAACTTCCCTTCTGTTGTAGAGACAGGCCACATAAGAAGTCACAGGCACATTCCATGACACTGACACTTGTTATGTCCCCTAATTTGTTTTGCAGTCCACATTGGGGCAAGTAAAATACTACGATGAAACCATTTTTTTTATTGTGCTGTAGTAAAAATGACCAATGACATTAAAAAGACATGAAAGCTGGGTCTATTTCAGTCTGTGGGTTCTGTGTTGGTCATTTGGCCTCGGATAGGTAGTGTTCCACCAACTCAGCTTTGCTGTGATGCCAGTGGTACTCCTGTTGGTGAGTGGCACTGTGTGTGGGGGTGTGACGATTATGTCTTGGTGTCAGATGGGGTGTGAAGGGGGTGGCAAATTCTTGGTGTCAAGTTGGGAGTGGGTGTGGAGAGGTAATTTGTCAGTGTGTGTACTTTAGTATGTATGTGTGAGAGAGAATGGGTGTGAGGATTTCTTGTTATCAGGTCATGCTTTAACGAGTGTGTTGTTGTCAGACAGACGTGGTCTCAAACACAACCCTCTCTTGCACCCATGCACTGCTAAGCCACACACACACACCGTCCTAGCTTTGCCCATGCAGAGTTTAAACCCAGGTTGCCAAGAATCGTATCAATGTAATAACATCAGATTTTCAGCCAAGGTCAACTGAAGCCCTTAAATGTTGAGTCAAAGTCAGCTTCAGCTTCAGCTTCAGGTTTTTGTGTGTGTGTGTGTGTGTGTGTGTGTGTGTGTGTGTGTGTGTGTGTGTGTGTGTGTGTGTGTGTGTGTGTGTGTGTGTGTGTGTGTGTGTGTGTGTGTGTGTGTGTGTGCAGTCCAGGCATGAAAGCCTTTGATAGAGTCACACTTTTACAGAAAGCTTATAACGCCTCACACACACCCCACTACATCATACATTTACAGACACCCCATAACTGCATACACACTGCCCAGCGGACGTCAGCTAACCTTACAGAAGTAACTAGGGAGAAGAGGGAGAGATTTTCCATATCCAGTCATACATTTTTCACTATACTGCCTCTCTGTTTCCAGTGTTGATGGGTTGTTATGATATTCTGATCATGTTTGGTTTAGCAATCAGTTACTTCTCAGACTACCATTATGTGACTAAAACACAATGACTGCTGACCGATGTTGACCGCATGACTATTTGTTATCCTAATGATTACCATCATCAGTATCACCTAACCACTTGGTACAGTAATATAATAAACAATTATAAAGTGTTATTTTTCCAAATGTTCCAATGTTATTGTTTTGCCTGTAGAATCTGGAACCAATTACGTTTTTAGTTTAATTTGTTTTCATTGGTTTTTATTGGACGGTTTTAGGACAGTTCAGCCTGCGACAATCAGAAACACATTTATACATTCTACAGTGATGCAACAGTACATAACTGTCTCTCTCCTCCCCTCTACCTTTCTCTCTCTCTCTCTCTCTCTCTCTCTCTCTCTCTCTCTCTCTCTCTCTCTCTCTCTCTCTCTCTCTCTCTCTCTCTCTCTCTGTCTCTCAGACTGGACCATGTGAATGTGGTAGCAGCGAGGGAGGTTCCTGAAGGGCTGCAGTCCTCCTTACGCATCAATGATCTACCTCTACTGGCCATGGAGTACTGTCAGGGAGGTGACCTGAGGAAGGTGTGTTATATACACACACACACCCACACACACACACAGAGCCTTATGCTGATCATGTTTCTCCTGTGTGTGTGTCTGTGTGTGTGTCTCTCCAGTATCTGAACCTGTTGGAGAACTGCTGTGGAATGAGGGAGGGTTCCATCCTTATTCTGCTACGGGACATATGTGAGTAGTAGCTCTAATGCATTACATTTCCACACTGATTTTGACCAATTCTCACAGTGTCATTGTGTAGCATGGTGTCTGTGTCATATGCCAGCAGTTTGGCCATGTTCCACGTTCCTGATGGTGACATCACAGAGCCACTTCCTGTGAGGCGGCAGTTAATGTGTGATAATCTTCCTGTTGGATGGAGTAAATGGGCGGGGACTTTGTGTGTCACACACACGTGTCTGACCTTTAAAGTGACATCATCAACAACCCTAACCACAGGCCAGTCACCATTGACAGTACTCACACATAGTGTGATGGTTTGATTCCTGCATAGGCCACATGTACTGAATATATGTGTTTACTGTGAGCTTCTGGTTTTGGATAATAGCGTCTTTTAAATGACTATGGTATTACATGTATATTACATAGTGAAGACAAGCCAGGACGTCCAGTGAACCCACAAACATGTATTTTTATTGTTCTTTATAATCATTGAGTAGGCCTTTTTAGATGCTCCACGGTTGCTGAACTTTAACTGCTGACATGTTTCACATTCATTTTGTTTTGATACTTTGATACAGTGTTTTCCATCACTCTGTATACCTTTTACATTCAGCAGACACTCTTATCCAGAGCGATTTACAGGAGCAAGTAAGGTTAAGTGCCTTGCTCAAGAGCACATCGACAGATTTTTCACTGGCATGACATGACCAGACATGACCATACTAAATATAAAGCTGAACGTCATAAGCTAACCGCAAACTTCCTGATATTCATAAGCACACATCGTCACACTCACACCAAATAAATAATCTTCTACATGCACACAGATATGAGAGCGCAGGACCGTGTACAGACATTCTACACTTGAACACACTCACACCATACTCACAGGAGGAAACACGCATCAATAAACAAACACACACACGCTCAGGAATGCATATGTAAATCCATACATCTCACATCTATGAGATCAGGCACAGACAGACAGGTGAAAACACTTGAAATACAGACATGCAAAACATATACTCAAGTAGTAACACGCACGCACACAAATCATTCCTCTTCCTGTTGAACTTTGGTGGGAACTTCCTACTGATGAGGGTTTTACAATGTAGCACCCACTGGGACCTGACACACACACACATACAGGGGCACTGGGGTTACGGGATCCACATCATTTAACACTCGTAGCCAACTCCCATTGATGTAGGATGTTAAGTGGCCATGAGGGTCAACCGTACAGCACGGAGACAAAGCCCAGACCCTTACTGGACATCAATGACACATTATGTTGAATCACACACACACACACACACACACACACACACACACACACACACACACACACACACACACACACACACACACACAGGGCTGTATCATTAGTCTTGTACTCCAGAGTGGTCAGGCTGCTTTTCGATGTCCTATTAGCAGTGTAATGTAATGCCAAATGATTCACCCCCTAAATTATGCTGACGCTCTCCTCCGGTTAGTCTGTATGGACAAGAGAAAGTAGGAAAGAAGCCCAGGATCCTATTTGATTACATGTTGGATTAAAATACCAGGATTCTGTTTGATTACACTGGGTTGTGACTGGATAGCTTGGCTTTGTTTATTCTCTCTCTCTCTCCCCCATCTCTCTCTGTCTCCTAGCCTCTGCTCTGACCTACCTTCATAAGAAGAGGATCATCCACAGAGATCTGAAGCCAGAGAACATCGTCCTCCAGCAGGGAGAGAAGAGAGTGAGTCTCCCTGTGTGATTTTAGAAACTGAACTCTTTGCAGTCACTCCCAGACAAATATCTAGGATTTGGCTCAATAGGCTAACTTGATCTTGAGTCGCACAGACAATATGGGTTCATTACCTGCGTAATCACAGAACCACAAACCACTGCAAACCCCAAAGCCGACAGACACCCCATCTCTGGAATAGATCCTACCTTGCCTAATATGTCGTCATCTAGTTAATGAGGCAAAATATACCATCCATCACTAAACTCCTCAATATGTTTGCATGGACAGAAATAAAGTTATATAACTAACTAAGGCCGGACATATTAAAACATGTTGTTGCTAAATGTTTATTTACGCCCTTGTATTATTTCATAGCATGAAGGGTACGGCACAAAACACATTCATTTTTTCCCGGTTTAAATTGACCGTAAATCAAATCAAATCAAATTTATTTATATAGCCCTTCTTACATCAGCTGATATCTCAAAGTGCTGTACAGAAACCCAGCCTAAAACCCCAAACAGCAAGCAATGCAGGTGTAGAAGCACGGTGGCTAGGAAAAACTCCCTAGAAAGGCCAAAACCTAGGAAGAAACCTAGAGAGGAACCAGGCTATGAGGGGTGGCCAGTCCTCTTCTGGCTGTGCCGGGTGGAGATTATAACAGAACATGGCCAAGATGTTCAAATGTTCATAAATGACCAGCATGGTCAAATAATAATAATCACAGTAGTTGTCGAGGGTGCAGCAAGTCAGCACCTCAGGAGTAAATGTCAGTTGGCTTTTCATAGCCGATCATTAAGAGTATCTCTACCGCTCCTGCTGTCTCTAGAGAATTGAAAACAGCAGGTCTGGGACAGGTAGCACGTCCGGTGAACAGGTCAGGGTTCCATAGCCGCAGGCACAACAGTTGAAACTGGAGCAGCAGCACGGCCAGGTGGAATGGGGACAGCAAGGAGTCATCATGCCAGGTAGTCCTGAGGCATGGTCCTAGGGCTCAGGTCCTCCGAGAGAGAGAAAGAAAGAGAGAATTAGAGAGAGCATACTTAAATTCACACAGGATACCGGATAAGACAGGAGAAGTACTCCAGATATAACAAACTGACCCTAGCCCCCCGACACATACACTACTGCAGCATAAATACTGGGGGCTGAGACAGGAGGGGTCAGGAGACACTGTGGCCCCATCCGATGATACCCCCGGACAGGGCCAAACAGGAAGGATATAACCTTCCTGTAAATGTTTTTCATTGTGAAATGTTTCACACACAATAGCAATACTAAACACCATCCTGGTGAAGGTGTATGTTTGGAGTTCAGTGCTTGCCGTACAACTATTATATGAAACAGTTCTAAAAGGCCGTAGAGCACCAAAGTAGTTATTTGATATTTATTAGTTAATTATATGTAACGTAGTTACTGTTTTACCGTGTCATTTCTTAGTTAATACTAGGAATACGTCATACATCATGAAGTTAAGCATAACCCATGACACTGTTATCTCTTCGTCTCTGTAGTTGATCCATAAGATCATAGATCTGGGCTACGCCAAGGAACTGGACCAGAACAGTCTGTGTACCTCATTCGTTGGAACACTGCAATACCTGGTGTGTGGCGCTACTGTGGCTAACACTTCTTCTATCTGTTCTATTTCTATATATCTGTGGTAGAATCAGAATAACTTTTATTCGCCAACACATTTACTAGGAATTATCTCACTTCCCCTCTCTTTTATTTTAGCTCTCATAGATTCCTCTTTTTCATAGCAATTCTTCACTGTTCTCCATCCCTTCTCCCACTCTTTCCTGTCTCTCTCTCTTTCTTTATTTCTCTCTTTCTTTCTTTCTCTCTCTCTCTCTCTCTCTCTTTCTCTCTCTCTCTCAGGCTCCAGAGCTCTTGGAGAGACAGAAGTATACAGTGACTGTGGATTATTGGAGCTTTGGTACATTGGTGTTTGAGTGCATCACTGGGTTCCGGCCTTTTCTGCCAACCTGGCAACCCGTGCCCTGGTACTGCCACACACAAACGAACACACACTCACTACACACACACACACATCCTCCAGCTAAACCTCTTATTGTCCTTTCCCCTGTTAGAAACACAGACCCATTGTTGCTTTATCCTGCTGTGTTTAACCTTGAGCTACAATAATAAACCTGTTGAATGTTATTCCTAAAGGGTGGGATGTTTGGTTATAATAGATCCCACTCCAGACTCAAGTTATACTGTAATATGATTATATTTCAACACGATATCAAAGATCTAAATAATGAGGGGAAATGTGTGTGTACTGCCCATGTGGGCCTTTGAGGCCAGCGTTGACAAGACTGGCATGGCCAAACTTGCATTCCCTATGTATGTGCATGTGTGTGCGTGCGTGTGTGTTTGTCTGTGTGCAAGCATGCGAATGTATATCTAAGTTATTGTTAGCAATCTAAGCAATTTAAATAGAAAAATACTAATGATCTGTTCTCCTCCCCCTCGTCTCTCTTTCTCTCTGTCTCATTCCTTCTCTCAGGCATAGTAAGTTGAAGTTGAAGCAGGATCATGACATTGTGGTTTATGAGGACCTGACAGGGGAGGTGCGCTTCTCTAAACACCTTCCCCAGCCCAACAACCTCAACACGTGAGTCACTACACCGCCACCTGGGGCCATTTCAACTCGCCTATAAAGTACCTTCAATTTATTAAGACATAAGATAAGTAATTTGATCATTTGGGTGAATTATTCCTCATTGTGTGTGCGTGTGTGTTGTAGTCTGTTGTTGGGCCGTCTAGAGAGCTGGCTGCAGCTGATGCTGAGGTGGTCTCCCCAGGAGAGAGGCAAGGCAGACCCCCAGACCACTTCCTCAGACTGCTTCTCTCAGCTAGAGACTATACTGGAGCTGAAGGTACACTACACACACACTTTCTCTCTTTTTAATTCCATACAAATCTCTCTCACAGGATCCTTGGTTGGCAAGACACTGGGTTGTAATGGAAGGATTGGATTTTGTTTATTTTCTCTCTAACTCTCTCTCTCTCTCTCGCTAGCTGGTTCACGTATTGAACATGGTGTCTGCTAAGATCTTCACCTACTCTGTCTCAGCCAATGAGAGCGTGGCTGATCTGCAGCAGCGAATCGGGTCTGACACCAACATCCCTCCAGCCAATCAAGAGCTACTGTTGGAGGCGGGACTAGCCCTGGAGCCACAGGGAGAGGCGGGGCAGTGTGCCATCGACTACACTGTAATCTATCTGATGTTGATACATAATCTATAATCCAATCAAAATGTCTTTCATATAGCATGTCGGACAGAGCAGTCAAGATATTGCAGGTGTAAAGGCTAATAAGAAGTCTTCACGTATCTTTACTATCTCCCTCTCTCTCTCTCAGGAGATAGACGGGAGGAGGACAGACCTTCCTCTGGTGTTTCTGTTTGACCGTTCCTCCTGCACCTACGAGCCCCAGTTCACCCCCCGCACAATGCCAGAGAACATACGCTTTGTCCGTGAGTATACCCGCACACTAATGCTAAGAAAAGTGAAAAATATCAATGAAAAGTGGCCATCTCTCACAACCGTCTCTACTTTCTACATGTGAATATGTGCGGATTCTGTTATACACTGGAACTCTCTCTTTATCTTTCTCTCTTTCTCTTTCTCTCTCTCTGTCTCTCTGTCTCTCTTTCTCTCTTTCTTTTTCTCTCTCCCTCCCAGAGACGGATCCTAAGCACGTGTTGTCTTACAGTCCTCTGAGGAGGACCTGGGGCCAGGCCTGGGACACCATCCGCACCCTGAAGGAGGACTGGCAGAGGTTACAGCAGGGACAGAAAGCTGCTCTGTAAGATTCAAAAACACACTTATTCTATCCAGGGTCAAATATCAAATACTGAAAGAGATGTTGATTTAGCTTGCCCAGTACAATGAAAGTCATGGAATAGTCCCAAAACACTCTCTCTCTTTCCACCTCTCTTTCTTTCTTTCTTTCTTTCTTTCTTTCTTTCTTTCTTTCTTTCTTTCTTTCTTTCTTTCTTTCTTTCTTTCTTTCTTTCTTTCTTTCTCTCTCTCTCTCTCTCTCTCTCTCTCTCTCTCTCTCTCTCTCTCTCTCTCTTTCTCTTTCTATCAGCATGAGTTTGCTGAGACACAACAGCTCCCTGTCGAAGCAGAAGAATGAGATGGTGTCTATGAACCAGAGGCTGACGGCCAAACTAGACTTCTTC
Source organism: Salvelinus namaycush (assembly GCF_016432855.1). Classification (NCBI taxonomy): domain Eukaryota; kingdom Metazoa; phylum Chordata; class Actinopteri; order Salmoniformes; family Salmonidae; genus Salvelinus; species Salvelinus namaycush. The sequence continues at coordinate 161,999 of NW_024059319.1, read as the reverse complement.
TCTACCAGCCTGCACATAGACATGGACAAATACCAGGAGCAGAGAGCTACAGGGATAGGTATGCTACTGGATACATAGGTACTGTACTGTACAGGGGTCACAACTGGAATATATCAGGACTAGACAACAGTCATAGTATATGTTTATGACTGCCCCAGACTGCAGCTCAGCATGGTTAGGTTGGCTATATATTGACTATACACTAAGTGTACAAAACATTAGGAACACCTGTTCTTTCCATGACATAGACTGACCAGGTGAATCCAGGTGAAAGTTATGATACCTTACCTGTTAAATCCACTTAATTCAGTGTAGATGAAGGGGTGGAGACAGGTTAACATTTTACTGCTCTGGGCTAAATCAGGGTAACACAGATTGATTCTTTGTACTCTTAATAAAATCTACTATGAAACAAAAGTATACACCTCACACACATTGTTATGGGCTTTAAAAAAGAAGACACCTGTACCATGTCAGATATGGAGTTGAAATGTATTACATTTTAAGTTTGCATCCCAATATTACACTTTATATACACTACCGTTCAAAAGTTTGGGGTCACTTAGAAATGTCCTTGTTTTTGAAAGAAAAGCACATTTTTTGTCCATTACAAAAAAATCTAATTAATCAGAAATACAGTGTAGACATTGTTAATGTTGTAAATGACTATTGTAGCTGGAAACGGCTGATTTTGTAATGGAATATCTACATAGGCGTACAGAGACCCATTATCAGCAACCATCACTCCTGTGTTCCAATGACATGTTCTGTTAGCTAATCCAAGTTTATCATTTTAAAAGGCCGTTTCCAGCTACAATAGTCATTTATAACATTAACAATGCCTACACTGTATTTCTGATCAATTTGATGTTATTTTAATGGACAAAAAATGTGTTTTTCTTTCAAAAACAAGGACATTTCTAAGTGACCCCAAACTTGTGAACGGTAGTGTGCATCACAGAAGACTGAAGTATAACATAATGCTTTTGGTCATTGACTGCAGTAAAGGGCTACAGGATTTTAAATTATTGAGACAATTAAGACATGGATTGTGTATGTATGCCAAAATGGGCCAGCATCCCTATGGAATGCTTTCGACACCTTGTAGAGTTCATGCCCTGATGAATTGAGGCTGTTCTGAGGGCAAAAGGGGGTGCAACTCAATATTAGGAAGGTGTTCCTAATGTTTAATACACTCAGTATATATTCCACACTATAGTACTAGTCTAGTGTAATGTAAGGTGTTCTGTCTCTAGCCTCTGAAAAGCTGCTGGGTGTGTGGAGAGAGATGGAGCAGACTGCAGTCAGCTGTGGCCAGGTAAGTGTGTGTGCCTGCCTTCCTACTTGTGTGTTTGTGTTTTGTTTGTGTGTATGTGTGTGTAAATGTGTTTGTGTTGCAGGCAGAGAGGGTGACAGAGCTGGACGAGGAGATGATGCTCCTCCAGACAGACATCGTGGACCTCCAGAGACAACCATGGAGGAGTGGAGAGGCCCTGGACACACTGTAAGAGACAGACAGAAACATCTCAATAGACCAGTCTTTAATCCAGAACAAGATCTAGAAATGCATCTATCCAGTTTCCCCCTAGCAGCTGATGCCTGGCCGTTAGTGAGATAAAACATGAACTGCTCCCTCTCTCCTCTATCCTCTTTCGGCCACAGTGAGGGGAAGGCCTTGGAGTTGTTCCGTAAGCTGAAAGAGAAACCCAGAGGTTGGTTTACCACTTCTCCATTCATCACCATTTACCATCACAGTATAGACTTCTGCTGTCTACTTGTGATTCTGAGAACATGTCATTATAGACTGGAAAACTTCCTCGCTCCCTTCTCCCGCTCTCTCCCTCCCCCCGTCTGTCTCTGTTTCTATTCCCTCCCTCCCCTCCCTCTCTCCAGACCAGAGGTGTGGGGGGGACAGTCAAGAGGTAGTACGTCTGGTGGTCCAGGCAGTCCAGTTCTACGAGAGGAAACTCAAAGACTTCTACACACACCTCAGGTGTCCATGCACACACACACACACTAGTCTACACACACCTCAGGTGTCCATGCAAACACACACTAGTCTACACACACCTCAGATGTCCATGCACACACACACACACACTAGTCTACACACACCTCAGGTGTTCATGCACACACACACACACTAGTCTACACACACCTCAGGTGTCCATGCACACACACACACACACACACACTAGTCTACACACACCTCAGGTGTCCATGCACACACACACTAGTCTACACACAACTCAGGTGTCCATGCACACACACACACACACTAGTCAACACACACCTCAGGTGTCCATGCACACACACACACTAGTCTACACACACCTCAGGTGTCCATGCACACACACACACACACACACACACACACACACACACTAGTCTACACACACCTCAGGTGTCCATGCACACACACACACACACACACACACACACACACACACACACACACACACACACACACACACACACACACTAGTCTACACACACCTCAGGTGTCCATGCACACACACACACACACACACACACACACTAGTCTACACACACCTCAGGTGTCCATGCACACACACACACACACACACACACACACTAGTCTACACACACCTCAGGTGTCCATGCACACACACACACACACACACACACACACACTAGTCTACACACACCTCAGGTGTCCATGCATACACACACTAGTCTACACACACCTCAGGTGCCGTTCCATATACACACATTTGCGTTTTCACTCCCCCTGCAGTACGACGTGTGTGTGTTTGTGTTGCAGTAAGACGGTGGTGTGTCGTCAGCGTGTAATGGAGCTGCTACCCCGTGTAGAGGGCGTGGTACAGAGGATGGCTGAGAGTGAACAGGTCCTAATGAATCTACAGGAGAGACGGCAGAGGGAACTATGGAACCTGCTGAAAGTAGCCTGTGTAAGTGCACACACAAATGCATACAGAAACACGGACACACATACACACACACTCCTGATCAGTGTGTATCCTTGGTTGTTATTCAGAGTAAGGTGCGCAGCCCGGTGAGTGGGAGTCCTGTGGATGGGGGACGCTCTTCCTCCTCTGTTCCCCCTCTACTGACCCCCAGACCCAGCCTACAGCAGCTGTGAGTACACCCACCCACTCACACACACAACCACACACACCTCCTTCAGGCAGGCAGGCAGGCAGGCAGGCAGGCAGGCAGGCAGGCAGGCAGGCAGGCAGGCAGGCAGGCAGGCAGGCAGGCAGGCAGGCAGGCAGGCAGGCAGGCAGGCAGGCAGGCAGGCAGGCAGGCAGGCAGGCAGGCAGGCAGGCAGGCAGGCAGGCAGGCAGGCAGGCAGGCAGGCAGGCAGGCAGGCAGGCAGGCAGGCAGGCAGGCAGGCAGGCAGGCAGGCAGGCAGGCAGGCAGGCAGGCAGGCAGGCAGGCAGGCAGGCAGGCAGGCAGGCAGGCAGACGGAGGTGTTTATGATGGTGTGCTCTTCTCTTCTCCCAGCCTACAGCAGCTGTGAGTACACCCACCCACTCACACACACAACCACACACACCTCCTTCAGGCAGGCAGGCAGGCAGGCAGGCAGGCAGGCAGGCAGGCAGGCAGGCAGACGGAGGTGTTTATGATGGTGTGCTCTTCTCTGTAGTGAGTTGGTGTTTTGTGTGTTAATAATGTGTGTATTTGAAGTGTGTCTGAGACTGCTTGCATGTGTGTGTGTTTCAGGGATGAGTCTCTGTTGGTGATCGAGGAGAGCAGGACGTTTGAGAGTCGACTACAGAGTCTGATACAGGAGACCATCCAGGAGTCTGAAAGCGATATGCAGGTACACACACACACACACACACACACACACACACACACACACACACACACACACACACTCTCTCTCACACACACACAGGGTTGTAATAACATACAACCCTCTCTGGCTGTCATTGGCTCCTAGTTGCTGCGAGAGTGGACGTGGCTGAGTGAAGGACAGGACCTTTCCTCTGATCTTTCCTGACTCTACTGGTTCCCTCGGAGGAGGCAGGGGTTTCCCCTAGTTACTGATACAGGGTCAGATATGATGTCATCCCCCTAATTGTCATGTTAAGGATTGGAGTTAGACCTGAGGTTAAGGGACGATTCTGTCTCAAACTGATGTCAAACAGAAGAGCCGTCCCATTCCAGACCCCCTGCTGTGGTCCTCTGCTGCCGCTGTGTGGTGGGGAAGACTTACTGCAACAGATTGCATCGCACAATTTGACATTGACTCTTGGGGGTGCCCCAAAAATAATGGATTGAGCCAACATTTATATTTTCCAGGCTCATTGGCGTGCCGACATTAACATGTGCAACACCGCTGTAATCTATACCCTGGTGTATTGGAGTCATCTTTAATCCAGTACTTTAATAGACACCTGAACAGTACTTTAATAGACACCTGAAACCCCACCTCTTTAAGGAATACCTAGGATAGGATAAAGTAATCCTTCTAACCCCCCCTCCCCCTTAAAAGAGTTAGATGCACTATTGTAAAGTGGTTGTTCCACTGGATATCATAAGGTGAATGCACCAATTTGTAAGTCGCTCTGGATAAGAGCGTCTGCTAAATGACTTAAATGTAAATGTAAATGTAATCCTGCTCTAAAGGGTGTAGGTTTGAATGAGGAAAATGATGTTGACCACTGGCATAGCTGTATTTAAACCAGTGGCCTGGTCCAATCAAAACCAGTAATCCCACTGGTTGTCCTCTTGACTAAAGTCCTGGTGGTACTTGTTCTAGAAAAGTCTGGTCTGGCCCCTGGTGATGATTCCTAATCTTTCAAATATGTTTTTTATGCTTGCCACAAAATATTCTCTGACCAAGGTTTTAGCTGTAGCTTTTATATTCAATTACCATTCTCACGGTTCTCCCCAAAGAATGTAAAAGAGGCCCCATTGTGGACTTGCTGTGCCACTATGTAAAAACATATATATTTTTACTTTATTTGTTATCATATAGGGCAATTTCTGGGTCTAGATTGCAGGAAATGGCAGTTACAGGTGTTAAAAAACACAAAAATCACAACCTTATTAAAAAATCCTGGGGAGAACCCTGCATTCTATAACAGTTAGAACTGGGCTTTTGGGGATTTTTTGGTTTGAAACTGTATATTTTATGATGCCTTATGCTGGATCTCTATGTACATTACTAAGGCTGATGCAGAATATCCTCTGTTTTTGTGTATATACTTATTTTTAATTGTTAACATTTTAAAATAATTGATATTTCAACATTTATTGCAGTATATTAATTGGTTGTTTTATTTTTCTGTATTTTACTTGATTTAACTGTGGTCTATTATTATGTGTAAGTACGTGTATCTGGTTGAATTAAACTTCAACCACCACAGATCGATAAGAGTGCTCGACATATGATGGTGACATGACATTACTACCATGACTTTAAACAAAACATATGATGGTGACATGACATTACTACCATGACTTTAAACAAAACATATGATGGTGACATGACATTACTACCATGACTTTAAACATTTTGAATACAGGACACTCAAAGTGTTTGACAATCTTCTTTATTCCTTAAAGTCAGTTTGAGGTTTCAACTATCAACAACCTTCCCTCTTCCAAGCACAGCACAGACACAACATTACATAATGTGGTAGATAGAATTCAAAGATGAAAAGACAAAAAAGAAACATGACAAAGAGGTTTGGAAAATACCCACACATTCCTCTGTCTTCTCAAAACTCTGAACCACAAGAAGAGAATTTGGAAAAAGAAAATCAACCAGTCGCCTATTTTTAATAGAGTTCTAAACTACCCATTTTATTCCAGTATGCTCGTATCATTGTGTCCCTGTTTATGTGTCACTGAAAGTGATCATCCGCCCACAGAAAGGCCTGTAAAGGTCTATATATGTCTGGTACAGGGGAACATCATGACATGTTTAAATAAGTTGTTCCTTCAAAACAACTCCCTACTGGCTTTGATAGACTCGATAGAATGTACCACACATAGACAAAGTCTACTGTCAATCTCATTCAAGTCAAAAGTAAATTAAATACATGATCTCAGGCAAAGTGAAATTATACCACACAATAAAACCCTACTAAAAAGATGCTTACGATCCCATCTCACAAAGAAAATGAGAAATGTCTGCTTTTGGGGAGGAAGTGGAACACAAGGTTGACTTGTGACCATATTCTCCATATATTACACCACTTTGGACCAGAGCCCTATATGAAGTAGTCATAAGTAGTATACTATCTGGTGAATGGGGTTTGTAATGTTTCTTTACGTACTGGTATTGCTAAGGAGATGATACAGAGAGATGCTGAACCAAAAAAACAACTGGGTTCTCAACAGTACTGGAGGTCTCAGAGGGTGCTAAGGGCTGCAGGGTTATGGCCAAAAGACTCGGAAGGTGTGTGTGTTGCATACAGAGGTGGAGATGTGTCAGGTGTCATTGAGGCTCTTTTCCTTCTCTTCTCTCATCCCCTTCTCCTCCTCTTCCCTCCATCCTTATGCCTCCAGCTCAAAGCCCATGCCAACCTTGTGACCGCCTGCATTGAAGTTTTTCGCATCGATCAGAGCTGAGAGAGTCAGCTTCACTCCTAGAGAGAGAGACACCAGTCTTAACACAGAAAGTACTAGTCCTTTCATATATACTGAACAAAAATATATACTGAACAAAAATATAATATCAAAGATTTTACTAAGTTACAGTTCATATAAGGAAATCAGTCAATTGAAACAAAATCATTAGGCCCTAATCTATGGATTTCACATGACTGGGAATACAGATATGCATCTGTGTACAGATCCATGCGACATGGGGCCTTGCATTATGGTGCGGCAGGGTAGCCTAGTGGTTAGAGCATTGGACTAGTAACCGAAAGGTTGCAAGATCAAATCCCCGAGCTGACAAGGTACAAATCTGTCGTCCTGCCCCTGAACAAGGCCCACTGTTCCTAGGCTGTAATTGAAAATAATAATTTGTTCTTATTAACTGACTTGCCTAGTTAAATAAAGGTAAAAAATTATCATGCTGAAACAGTGGTGATTTTAGCATGTACATCTTGGGGCAAACTCAAAAACATTTTCTTAGATGCAATAGATTAATTGCACTATAATGGTGCCCACAAACTGTTAGCGCTTTCCCAACAGCAGAGCTTTCTTTTCAGCACCATGGAGTGAATCCTTACCACCAGGCTACACCTGGCTATCAGCGGAGCCTTGTCTGGCAGCGAAACAGTTCATTCAGACCCATTTACTGCCTTTAAAAAAGAATAGCTGATATGGCTGACTTGCTTAAACACCTGGTTGCTACTGACAATTGAGATGTACAAACCGTGGCATAAGGGGACGACGAGCGGATAAGAGACAATCCGTCATTTCGATTAAGACATTAATGAGCGAGCTAAAACAGACGTAGTCAATATAACTATTTGTTCAGCACTTTTGAAATGTACAGTGACAGAATTCGGAACATGGGCCATTCTTACAGTATTATCCCTGTACACAAAGTCAGAACCGAAGGATAAATAAAGGGGGCATATAAGCAGACAAGCTCTTACAATATTAGATGACTACATTTCTCTAAAACAAGCTATAGGCTACAAATTCTTATTTACAATGACAGCCTACGGGTTAGGGCAAACCCTAACCCGGACGATGCTAGGCCAATTGTGCGCTGCCCTATGGGATTCCCAATCACGGCCGGTTGTGATACAGCCTGGAATTGAACCAGGGTCTGTAGTGATGCCTCTAGCACTGAGATGCAGTGACTTAGCCCTTAACCCTAACCCGGACGATGCTGCGCCACTCGGGAGCCCCAAAATGTATGCAGCAGCATCAGCATACAAGACATTTTTGGTCTCACCTTGTTGTGCTGTGCTCACTTGAACAGGAAGGTGGCGTGGCGATCCTTGTGGGCAAATTTTGTCATAAAACTTTGTCATCAAAGTCTGGCATTCTCTGGATTAATAGTGCTTTCAAGACAAATGGGAACTCTGGGAAAAAAACAAGGTCGAATCATGATGTCAATGATCTTCAGGTCGGAGCTGTAGAAAGAGGCCCGAGTTCCCGACTTGGAATTCCGAGTTGGATGACCATACAAAACACATTTTCCCAGTCAGAGGTAGTTTTTTTCAAGTTCCCAGTTGTCTTGAACTCACTGAAGTCTGAGATTTCCCAGTTGTTTTGAAGGCAGCAGAAGTCATGCTGGATTGACAGCATGGCCAATGTATTCAACCTTTTCTGGCCCATGGCATGTGAATGGTTATCCTTTTAAGCTTGGAAAAGAGACCCTTAAACCCAGGACCACACACCCACTCCACTGAATAACAGGCTAGAGATTGCTTTGCAATGCAATGCTTGCAGTTAGCCACTGATTCCTTCAAAACCACTCATTGTTGAATTTGAGATTTTCAACTTGTTGTGTAATGTTTATGTCCAATGGCCGATGAGCACCGATACGTTTTATCTGTAATTTCTCTTCATATGACAAAGATTGAAAAGGATTTGCCAGTAGATTGTCAACGTGATTTATGATGATGACTGCCTGTCTAGCTTGCTAGCTAAGATTTTGAAAGTATGATGTTGACATGATCGGTACAATCAAAGCTACGGTAGATATAACGTGATTTGACATCATTTTATCTGTGGCCAATGACCTAGAGCACTTCAAATCAAAGTTTATTTGTCACGTGCGCCGAATACAACAGGTGTAGACCTTACAGTGAAATGCTTACTTACAGGCTCTAACCAATAGTGCAAAAAAGGTATTAGGTGAATGTAACTCTATGGTAGCACCCAAGGGGCTTGAACTTCCGAACTCTCCCCGTAGATTTTGCGGTGATGTAGTGTCCCTATGAGTGACAGAACACTGAGCAAATCACGGCGCAACTAGAGAACATTACCAACCCCTACGCTCCGTATTTTCCGCTGGCAGCGCCAACACCACAGAAAGCACTGAACTAGGCTGAAACACCTGCATTTTAGAGCTGCCTTACTGGGACTCTGCCCCACCTGCCCTGAATGACAGGTCGACACTGTGCTGAAACATGAGATGGTGGTGGTGGATGAATGGCACGACAATGGGCCTCAGCATCTCGTCACGGTATCTCTATGCATTCAATAAAATGCAATTGTGTTCATTGTCTGTAGCTTATGCCTGCCAATACCATAACCCCACTGCCACCATGGGGCACTCCGTTCACAACGTTGACATCAGCAAACCGCTCACCCACACGACGCCATCAAATGGTCTGCAGTTGTGAGGCCGGTTGGACATACTGCCAAATTCTCGAAAAGGACGTTGAAGGTGGCTTATGGTAGAAAAATTAACATTACATTTTCAGGCAACAGCTCTGGTGGACATTACTGCAGTCAGCATGCCAATTGCACTCTCCCTCAACTTGAGACATCTGTGGCATTGTGTCATGTGACAAAACTGCACATTTTCTAGTGGCCTTTTATGTTCCCCAGCACAAGGTGCACCTGTGTAATGATCATGCTGTTTAATCATATTATTGATATGCCACACCTGTCAGGTGGATATATTATCTTGGCTCACTAACATGGATGTAAACAAATTTGTGCACAAAATTTCAGAGAAATAAGCTTTTTGTGCATATGGAACATTTCCGGGATCTTTTATTTCAGCTCATGAAACATGGGACCAACACTTTACATGTTGCGTTTATATTTTTGTTCAGTCTATATAGTAGACATAACCTATTTCCTTTCTTCTACCCAACTCCTCTGGTACTAATAGTCAAGGTTTGTAGATATAGACAGATGTAGCTCGGCATCTGGTAGATACAGGTAAAGGTTAAGGTGATTTGAGTTACCTGGCCGGAGGGCCTGTGTGTAGCCGACTCCAATTAGACTGGCGTTATTGACTTTGGCCTGCAGGGGGAGACAGACAGACACAGAGGTGAGACAAGCACGCATTTGGCTGGTTGTGTGGTTCTAGTCCTGGCATTATGGACAGGTATGTGGTTCTGTGTGGTTATGTATGTGTGGTTGTGGTACACACAGACAGGGAAGCGTCCTTGTCCAGCTGGTATTTGGCTCCGATGCCGAAGCGTGTGTTGTTGCTGCCGGCCGTCCAGGCCAGGTTGATGGCTGTTTCCAGGTGGCAGTTCACCTTCTGGTAGATGGAGCCGCCGAACTCTGTACCATCGTTACTGAGAGGACAAAACACCATGGACTTATTCAGTACGGTGCTACATAGCTTTTAAATCAACTTCTGGTGGATCATGACTGGTCAGTTGGCAAATGTAGCACAGAAAGCAACCTCTGCCGGTCAATGGTTAGGTTAGAGTCAGGGTTGGGCGTAGTGGTTAGGGGTAGTAGTTAGGGTCAGGCGTAGTGGTTAGGGGTAGTAGTTAGGGTCAGGCGTAGTGGTTAGGGTCAGGCGTAGTGGTTAGGGGTAGTAGTTAGGGTCAGGCGTAGTGGTTAGGGTCAGGCGTAGTGGTTAGGGGTAGTAGTTATGGTCAGGCGTAGTGGTTAGGGTCAGGCGTAGTGGTTAGGGGTAGTAGTTAGGGTCAGGCGTAGTGGTTAGGGGTAGTAGTTAGGGTCAGACGTAGGGGTTAGGGGTAGTAGTTAGGGTCAGACGTAGTGGTTAGGGGTAGTAGTTAGGGTCAGGCGTAGTGGTTAGGGGTAGTAGTTAGGGTCAGGCGTAGTGGTTAGGGTCAGGCGTAGTGGTTAGGGGTAGTAGTTAGGGTCAGACGTAGTGGTTAGGGGTAGTAGTTAGAGTCAGGCGTAGTGGTTAGGGTCAGGCGTAGTGGTTAGGGGTAGTAGTTAGGGTCAGGCGTAGTGGTTAGGGTCAGGCGTAGTGGTTAAGGGTAGTGGTTAGGGGTAATAGTTAGGGTCAGGTGTAGTGGTTAGGGGTAGTAGTTAGGGTCAGGCGTAGTGGTTAGGGTCAGGCGTAGTGGTTAGGGATAGTGGTTAGGGGTAATAGTTAGGGTCAGGTGTAGTGGTTAGGGGTAGTAGTTAGGGTCAGGCGTAGTGGTTAGAGTCAGGCGTAGTGGTTAGGGGTAGTGGTTAGGGTCAGGCGTAGTGGTTAGGGGTAGTAGTTAGGGTCAGGCGTAGTGGTTAGGGTCAGGCGTAGTGGTTAGGGGTAGTAGTTAGGGTCAGGCGTAGTGGTTAGGGGTAGTAGTTAGGGTCAGGCGTAGTGGTTAGGGGTAGTAGTTAAGGTCAGGGTTGGGGATAGTGGTTAGGGGTAATAGTTAGGGTCAGGTGTAGTGGTTAGGGGTAGTAGTTAGAGTCAGGCGTAGTGGTTAGGGGTAGTAGTTAGGGTCAGGCGTAGTGGTTAGGGTCAGGCGTAGTGGTTAGGGGTAGTAGTTAGGGTCAGGCGTAGTGGTTAGGGTCAGGCGTAGTGGTTAGGGGTAGTAGTTAGGGTCAGGCGTAGTGGTTAGGGGTAGTAGTTAGGGTCAGACGTAGGGGTTAGGGGTAGTAGTTAGGGTCAGACGTAGTGGTTAGGGGTAGTAGTTAGAGTCAGGCGTAGTGGTTAGGGGTAGTAGTTAGGGTCAGACGTAGTGGTTAGGGGTAGTAGTTAGGGTCAGGCGTAGTGGTTAGGGGTAGTAGTTAGGGTCAGGCGTAGTGGTTAGGGTCAGGCGTAGTGGTTAGGGGTAGTAGTTAGGGTCAGACGTAGTGGTTAGGGGTAGTAGTTAGAGTCAGGCGTAGTGGTTAGGGTCAGGCGTAGTGGTTAGGGGTAGTAGTTAGGGTCAGGCGTAGTGGTTAGGGTCATGCGTAGTGGTTAGGGGTAGTAGTTAGAGTCAGGCGTAGTGGTTAGGGTCAGGCGTAGTGGTTAGGGGTAGTAGTTAGGGTCAGACGTAGTGGTTAGGGGTAGTAGTTAGAGTCAGGCGTAGTGGTTAGGGTCAGGCGTAGTGGTTAGGGGTAGTAGTTAGGGTCAGGCGTAGTGGTTAGGGTCAGGCGTAGTGGTTAGGGGTAGTAGTTAGGGTCAGGCGTAGTGGTTAGGGGTAGTAGTTAGGGTCAGACGTAGTGGTTAGGGGTAGTAGTTAGAGTCAGGCGTAGTGGTTAGGGGTAGTAGTTAAGGTCAGGGTTGGGGATAGTGGTTAGGGGTAATAGTTAGGGTCAGGCGTAGTGGTTAGGGGTAGTAGTTAGGGTCAGGCGTAGTGGTTAGGGGTAGTAGTTAGGGTCAGGCGTAGTGGTTAGGGGTAGTAGTTAGGGTCAGGTGTAGTGGTTAGGGGTAGTAGTTAGGGTCAGGTGTAGTGGTTAGGGGTAGTAGTTAGGGTCAGGCGTAGTGGTTAGGGGTAGTAGTTAGAGTCAGGCGTAGTGGTTAGGGGTAGTAGTTAGGGTCAGATGTAGTGGTTAGGGGTAGTAGTTAGAGTCAGGCGTAGTGGTTAGGGGTAGTAGTTAGAGTCAGGCGTAGTGGTTAGGGGTAGTAGTTAGGGTCAGGGTTGGGGATAGTGGTTAGGGGTAGTAGTTAGGGTCAAGTGTAGTGGTTAGGGGTAGTAGTTAGGGGTAGTAGTTAGGGTCAGGCGTAGTGGTTAGGGTCAGGGTTGGGGATAGTGGTTAGGGGTAGTAGTTAGAGTCAGGTGTAGTGGTTAGGGGTAGTAGTTAGGGGTAGTAGTTAGGGTCAGGCGTAGTGGTTAGGGTCAGGGTTGGGGATAGTGGTTAGGGGTAGTAGTTAGGGTCAGGGTTGGGGATAGTGGTTAGGGGTAGTAGTTAGGGTCAGGGGCAGTGGTTAGGGATAGTAGTTAGGGTCAGGGTTGGGGATAGTGGTTAGGGGTAGTAGTTAGGGTCAAGGTTGGGGATAGTGGTTAGGTTATAGTCAGGGTTGGGGATAGTGGTTAGGGGTAGTAGTTAGGGTCAGGGTTGGGGATAGTGGTTAGGTTATAGTCAGGGTTGGGGATAGTGGTTAGGGGTAGTAGTTAGGGTCAGGGTTGGGGATAGTGGTTAGGTTATAGTCAGGGTTGGGGATAGTGGTTAGGGGTAGTAGTTAGGGTCAAGGTTGGGGATAGTGGTTAGGTTATAGTCAGGGTTGGGGATAGTGGTTAGGGGTAGTAGTTAGGGTCAGGGTTGGGGATAGTGGTTAGGTTATAGTCAGGGTTGGGGATAGTGGTTAGGCTCAGGGGTAGTGGTTATGGGTAGAAATGAAGGTTAGGGTTAGGAGTTGTGGTACTCACACGTTGGTGTGGAGCTGGAAGTCCCCAGTCTTGTATCCCAAGGCAAAGTTGTTCTGGGCCAGTTTAGACTTGGCTGTGTCGAAGGCCATCTGGTACCCGGCCAGCCAGCCCTCGTAGCCCAGCACAGCAGCAGCGTGGACCGTGGGGCTGGCCATGTCAAAGTCCAGGTCACAGCCCAAGTTGATGAAGTCGCGCTTGTAGCCAGTCTTCAGCTTGGCACTCTTCTTACTGCAGACAGAGAGGAAGGCGCCAGATAAAAGTAGAGAGGGTGTCAGGCTTCATGTGACATTATGGGCCGTATTACGTCTATACTGGTGCTGTGATTATTTCAAAATCCTTCATGTTCATGTGCACTACTAAAGATTAGGCGGGGAGGTAAAGATTGATCAGTGAGTGATCAGCTTACCCAGTGTTGGGCACAAACGACGTGTCCAGGGCCAGCTTCAAGCCCTTAGCCAGCTACAGACATACAGGATAGAGGAGGTATATCACATATCGTGGAACAGAAGACACAAAACAATATGAACAATATGGTTAATAATAGTACTGACTTTCAAACGTTGCGTATATACACCCGTTTTCATTGAATGAGTCAATATCAAGTGCTGTCAGGGGATGGTTAAGTGTAATGTAACCTGGTTTTAGGCTAAACTGGTTTCAAACTCACCTGGTCCTCCATGGAGACCTCTGTGGTCAGGGTGTTGTCTGTGTTCCATTTCTGGGTGAAGCTCAGGCCCAGCTCCTTCACCTTGTACTTGGTCTCCAGGTTACCTGCTGCCTTCCCTGTGTCTGTGTTACTGGAGCCTGAGGTTGAAAATTCCTGAGAGAAGGAAGGAGAGGGGCGGAGAGAGAGGAGGCAGGGGGGTTGGAGAAGGAGAGGGGAAATGAGGGATGGTTAATAGCAGAAAAGTAAGAGAGCACAGCAGAAGAAATTGGAGCAAGGGAGAGAAAAGAGAAGGGGAACTGATACAGAAGAGTAGTCTGAACGAGAGCTTAGCACACTCCTCACTGAAGAGAGAAAGAGAGAGAAAGATATATATATATAAAGAGAGAGAAACAGCGAGAGAAAAAATAAAGAGATGAGCACCACTTCCACATCTCTGCCAAGCAATTCCTCTCAGGTTTGCATGACTGGTTATAGCCAGTAGCTACTATTTTGAGTAGTGGTAGATACCCTGAAGCAGTGATCACCAACATTGGTCCTGGACAGTGTCCAGGCTTTTGTTCCACCCAGCACACCTCCTTTAACTAATCAACTAATCCTCTAGACCTTTAGTAGTTGAATCGGGTGTGTTAGTGCTGAGCTGGAACCAAATCTAGTGTTGATGACCACTGTGTTAGACACTGGGGGAATCCATGGAGAGGTGAGTGGGGAAAGGATGCTAGGAGAAGGCTGTGAGCTGAGGGAAGAGACCCTGTTTGTTGGTCAAGACAGTCATCTAGTCACTGGCTGACCAGTAACCAGTAGCCTATAAAGCAGTAACCTGGACACTTAGACCACTCTAAAGGTGTGTGTGTCTATGGAGAGGAGTTAATGATGTTATAGTTTTAGCAGTATAGGGGGAATGGTATCAATCAGCTGGGACACTGCTGCAAGAAAGCCTGCAGGGAGCAAAAGCCTGCTCCACACAATCACACACACACACACACACAGATACACACACACACACACACACACACACACACACAGATACACACACACACACACACACACACACACACACACACACACACACACAGACCCTTACCATCTGACAATGGAAGTCCAGAGAGGAAGCACAAAAAAGGCAAAGGAATAGAGAGGCAGAGAGTTAAGTCAGAAACACACAGGTATTCACACTCAATCACTTTTCCACTCTTTCAGAAAGAAGATAAGATGCCCATTTACATATTGTATACCAGAGACACCAACACTGCACCAATGTGTTTGAACTGTGAATCAGAGCTGTACAATCTCTCATTTTACAAGATAAGGTTGAGTTTTCTGAGAAGTCCAAGTAAAGTCTTCTTGGTGATTGAATTTAGTCAGAGGGAGAGTTAGATTAGTTATCCAAACTGGAAAGATACATATCCAACATGTGTACAGGTGAGAATTAGATGAAGATAATGACACACACCAACCTAAATAATCCTGCACAGAGCAATGCTACCCCTAACACTTTTAAGAGAGGACAACTGACAGTTTCAGGGAACAGCAATGCTGTGAGCGGGATCCATTTTGTTCTAACGTATAAGGAGATTCTAGTCAGATAGACAGTAATGTACCAAGCTGAGTTAAACAGTCTGCCAGACTCTTCCGATAGACACACACAAACACCACCAGCAGACAGACAGTGAGTCAGCCATTTTGATTGTCCTGCTCAGCCCTGAGGCGCTAGGGCCTAGACATGAGGCTTATAGGGCCAGACTACACGCACAGACATGCAAACACACAAATGAATGGGTCACTCGGATCGAGTGAAGCCAAAATGTAATAATTACCCTCCTAAAATATGAGAGAGAGAGAGAGAGGTTGTACTTACAACTCCACTCTGGGCCTTTGTCTTTAGGTCCAGTTTCACGATTCCAAAGCCTAGAGAGAAAAGGAGGGGGAAGAGAAAAATGATGTCTCTATTCATGGTCCTGTATGGCTCAGTTAGTAGAGCAAGGCACTTACAACACCAGGATTAAAGTCACTTTGGATAAAAAAGCATCTGCTAAATGACATACATCATATACTGTATATATTCAAAACAGAGGAGCAAACCACATTTGGACCTTCGTTGTTGTATACATAATTTACATGACTGTTTTCAATGAGGGTCATCCAAGCTTCACAGTTGTGAAACAAGAACATTTGCAGAAAAGTTGATCTGAGTGTCAGAAAGAAAGATGACGAGGCACTGTTTAACTCATTATGACTGAGGATGAAACTCGTCTAAACACACACACAGAGTCCCAGCCCCCATCCCCTGACGGTTGTAAATCAAAGGCTAGAGGTCACACAGTCCTGGATGACCAGCTGAGGTTTATGGTTTCAGAGGGTGAGAGAAAGAGAGAGAGCGAGAGACAGATGTTAGAGTTATCCTAAGAGCGTACAGACACATGAAATATGCAGGTGTCTCCCCCCTTTCTCCTTGTGTGGTGTGGTGGAGGGGGTGATTTGATGACTCACCATAGCCCTTGCCGAAGATGTCTTTGGCGGCTTTTCCCAGGTCCGAGTATGCAGGAGGAACCGCCATGGCGACTGTGGAGAGAGATGGACAGGTTAGGGTGGTGCATCTCTGATACTACAACATCACTTCTTTAACTCACAGGAGGCAAAAGGCTGATCAAACGGAGCGCCCACTCCAGCACACATCACACTTCTACGCAGAAAAGTTCCAACACAGCACCTACCTATAACTTCACACAGAACACAGCTGTGTGGCTTTGAACTGAAACAAACACACACAGCATCTAGGCCTACATACAGTGTCCACACAGCATCTAGAACTACACACAGCATCTAGGCCTACACACAGTGTCAACACAGTATCTAGAACTACACACAGCATCTAGGCCTACACACAGTGTCAACACAGTATCTAGAACTACACACAGCATCTAGGCCTACACACAGTGTCATCACAGCATCTAGAACTACACACAGCATCTAGGCCTACACACAGTGTCAACACAGTATCTAGAACTACACACAGCATCTAGGCCTACACACAGTGTCCACACAGCATCTAGGCCTACACAGTGTCCACAAAGCATCTAGGCCTACACAGTGTCCACACAGCATCTAAGCCTACAGTGTCCACACAGCATCTAGGCCTATACACAGTGTCCACACAGTATCTAGGCCTACACACAGTGTCCACACAGTATCTAAGCCTACACACAGTGTCCACACAGCATCTAGGCCTACACACAGTGTCCACACAGCATCTAGCACTAGACACAGTGTCCACACAGCATCTATCTATGCGTTCACAGTCACACACACCACACGCTGCTCTAGAAAGGTTTCAACATACACCACACAGTGTCTACTAACTAGTGGATCTACAGGCCCACTAATGCCTTCCTCTTGGTAAGGTGCTCACACAATCCTTGACTGTGTCCTAAATAATATTCACATTAGTATAAATTCATTGCTTCATACTAAAGTAGTTTCCAAAGTTGTGTTGGAGCCTTGTCACTGAGCTAAATTTGGGAATCTTATTCTCTTTTATAAAGGTGTGCTTTGTAAAATCAATGTACTGTCAAGTACTGACGGCCGGGCCAGCTACAGTAGCCCTGATCTGGTCTACTGGGCCTGTGATATATTGCTTTTCACTCCCCCCCACATCCCCATTCTTGCCCAGCCAATTGATTTAACTCCATTTATTCACGGCATCAGTCTATTAGCAAACCGCTAGCTAGCACGGTTTAACTTAATGGGATTGACTCTTACGAGGGAGGGACTGCTTGTCTTTTGACCTCTGGTATACCAGGTAAACATCTCTCTAAATAGGAAACCACATGGCACAGCCTGATTTGAGCCACCTTAAGATTAAAGGAATAGTTTGCCCTAAATCAAAGTCTGTTTGATTTTGGGGTGAACTGTGCCTTTAAAAGCCTGCCACTTTATTGCCTAAGTCAGCGCTGTTAGTAGTTAGCTGCCTGCGTTGAAGCTGTTAGCTTAAGAAGATGTGGAAGAAGATGTATGCCATATAGCAATCACAGTATACGTCACAGCACTCGCACTAGTATGCCACTATGCGCTATTGAACGACAGTAAGCCTAAGTCAGAGTTTGGCCGGTTCAACAACTATCCCCACTGCACACAACTGCACTATGCTAGCTTTTATAATGTCACCAGGGTCCCCTGTGTCTCTGCTTTGATATAGGACCGGTGTGTGTGTGTGTGTGTGTGTGTGTGTGTGTGTGTGTGTGTGTGTGTGTGTGTGTGTGTGTGTGTGTGTGTGAGGTAACTTTGCTGGCAGTGTGTATCTTTCTGCTCTTGATGGTGACTAGGCGCTGTCCCAACACTCCTAATACCTTCCTATCCTTGTCTCCTTTCATGGTTTATTTTCCTCAATGACCACTTGAATATATGCCCTTTCAGATTAGTGGCTTGTTACGTATCATGTTACCTATCAAGTCCTCACACATCCATAGATGCGAAGGAATGGAGAAAAGGACAGGGCAAGAATAGAGACCAGGAATGTAGGGAGTGGGAAAAAGCTCAGTGTTTCTTAAAGTGATACTTCGGGATATTGACAATGAGGCCCTTTATCTACTTCCCCAGAGTCAGATGAAATTGTGGATACCATTTTTATGTCTCTGTGTCAATTATGAAGGAAGTTAGAGGTAGTTTCACGAGGCTGCTAACAGATACCCAATCTGCCCTACCAAGCAAAAAGGCAGTAACAGCTCATAGTGTGGAACTGAGAAAACCTTTTTTTTTTTACCTTGGTTTAACAGTAACTTTATGCAGTTACTGCTAACATGACCCCCATTTTCTCCAAAACACAATACAATAGAGGCAGGACACTTGTCAACATGATTAAGCATGTATTTAATGTAGCAAAAATGACATTAACTCATTTTCGACCAAATGAGCAGTTACTGTCTTTTTGCTTGGTAGGGCAGCATAGACTTCCAGTCATTGTGCTAAAGCTAGTTATCAATTGCGGTAGCAATAGTTAGCAACTTCCTTCAAACCGCACACAGATATAAATATGGTATCCAGAAGTTAATCTGACTCTGGGGATGTAGATAAAGGCCTAATTTCCAAAATCCCAAAGTATCCCTTTAAGTACTCTCTGACACTTGTGTTTGTAATACGTGCTAAACATCCGTAACATCTGAATGATAGATTGATCAATCTATTGAGACAGTCCAGGGGACCCTGATGACATCTTTGTCTCCCCACCTCCTGCTCTCACCACCTCTCTCACTCACCCTTGTGGCAACATGGTGCACAGGGAGCTCCTTTGTTCTGAATGGCCTGTGATGCTGGACTCGCTTCCTCCTTCCTCACCAGTCTCGCCTTCTCTCCTCCTTTGTCTGACATGACTCTTCAGATGTGGGGAAGAGCACAAGGAAGGACAGAAGACTTAGGCATGCAATCTCTCACTGTTTTCACAACAATGCTAGTGGTGGGTGTACTGTGAGGTTGGTCTGCTTTGGCTTAACTGAACAAGAAATCTTTGTGTTTTTCATATTGAGTTGTACCTTTTGTTGGTAGTGGATTTGGAAAGGATAGCTGAAGCGGTCTTTTAGTTGCATGCCTTATACTGTCATGGTTATCATCAGTCAATGCACCACTGTGAGTGACTCTAAAGCCTCTGATGCAATGAAACTATCACTGTCACTTTCCTCTGAGCTCTTCACATTTGACAGAACACATTATATATATTATGTTTACACATTATGTATACACATTATGTATACATCAATGATGTCGCTCTTGCTGCTGGTGATTCTCTGATCCACCTCTACACAGACGACACCATTCTGTATACTTCTGGCCCTTCTTTGGACACTGTGTTAACTAACCTCCAGACGAGCTTCAATGCCATACAACTCTCCTTCCATGGCCTCCAACTGCTCTTAAATGCAAGTAAAACTAAATGCATGCTCTTCAACCGATCGCTGCCCGCACCTGCCCGCCCGTCCAGCATCACTACTCTGCACGGTTCTGACTTAGAATATGTGGACATCTACAAATACCTAGGTGTCTGGTTAGACTGTAAACTCTCCTTCCAGACTCACATTAAGCATCTCCAATCCAAAATTAAATCTAGAATCGGCTTCCTATTTCGCAACAAAGCATCCTTCACTCATGCTGCCAAACATACCCTCGTAAAACTGACTATCCTACCGATCCTTGACTTCGGCGATGTCATTTACAAAATAGCCTCCAACACTCTACTCAGCAAATTGGATGCAGTCTATCACAGTGCCATCCGTTTTATCACCAAAGCCCCATATACTACCCACCACTGCGACCTGTATGCTCTCGTTGGCTGGCCCTCGCTTCATATTCGTCGCCAAACCCACTGGCTCCAGGTCATCTATAAGTCTTTGCTAGGTAAAGCCCCACCTTATCTCAGCTCACTGGTCACCATAGCAGCACCCACCTGTAGCACAGGCTTGAGCAGGTATATTTCACTGGTCACCCCCAAAGCAAATTCCTTATTTGGCCGCCTTTCTTTCCAGTTCTCTGCTGCCAATGACTGGAACAAATTGCAAAAATCACTGAAGCTGGAGACTCATATCTCCCTCACTAACTTTAAGCACCAGCTGTCAGAGCAGCTCACAGATCACTGCACCTGTACATAGTCCATCTGTAAATAGCCCATCCAACGACCTCATCCTCATACTGTTATTTATTTTTTATTAGTTTGCTCCTTTGCACCCCAGTATCTCTACTTGCACATTCAGCTTCTGCACATCTATCACTCCAGTCTCTATCACTCCAGTGTTTAATTGCTAAATTGTAATTATTCCGCCACTACGGCGTATTTATTGCCTTACCTTATCTTACCTCATTTGCACACACTGTATATAAACTTTTTTTTCTATTGTGTTATTGACTGTATATTTTGTTTTTTCCATGTGTAACTCTGTGTGTTGGTGTTTTTACCCTAGTAGGGTGGTAAAGATTAGGGAGACTCAATCAATGGAGGCCAGAGAAAAAA
Organism: Salvelinus namaycush; assembly: GCF_016432855.1. Lineage (NCBI taxonomy): Eukaryota > Metazoa > Chordata > Actinopteri > Salmoniformes > Salmonidae > Salvelinus > Salvelinus namaycush. Next base: position 141,202 of record NW_024059319.1, on the reverse strand, counting down.
AGTGGCCAAAAATCAGGAAAATAGCATTTAGACTGGATGCTGTGCAAGAATTATGTCACGATCGTCTTGACAAGAGAGAGAGGACCAAAACGCAGCGTGGGAGAAATACATTCTCTTTTTATTAGAGACGTGCAAAGAACGAAACAAAACAACAAACTGACGACCGTGAAGCTATATAAACAAATGGTGCTGACACTGACCACTACACAATGACATAGACAATTACCCACAAACACCTAAAGCCTATGGCTGCCTTAAATATGGCTCCCAATCAGAGACAACAATAAACAGCTGTCTCTGATTGAGAACCAAATCAGGCAACCATAGACTTTCCTAAACACCTACACTGAACACAACCCCATACATACTAAAAACCCCTTAAACAATACACACACCCTAAACTAGACAAAACACACAAAGACAACCCACCCCAACTCACGCCCTGACCAACTAAATAAATAAAAGAAAAAGGAACAATAGGTCAGGAACGTGACAAATTAAGGCACCTGACAGGTTTACCATTGAACTCCTCATCTTTCTTCTCAAATCCGGAGGACAGAAAACAATACAGATGTAAGATAGATATTGATTTGTTGTATTTTCATATTTTAGTATACACTGTTCATATTAATAGGAAGTTCCTGATCATTTTGGAAGACTTCTCACAAAAACAAATGTTTCTGTGAAAATGGAGCAATGAGCAGAAACAACTTGGAAGACAACGTCCACAAAATGTCAAATCCTCGAAAGTTTCAGCGAGAAAGCTGCACCGCTCTGTCAACAGACCTCAGTGCTTATTATTGAATGTATTAGGTTACGAAATCCAACTTTTGGGATATAGTGTTAAATGTTCCCTATGTTAATAGTTCACCTAATTTCTGTTTGTGACAAAACAAGCAAGTATAGTGTAGAGAATCAATGTACCATCTAAACCACTGTGAAATATATTGTGCAAACCAAAAATATTGTATTTTCAGCTGTTTGAAGCTGGTGTACAAAACCAAAAGTAAAAGACACAAAAACAAAACTTAAGCAAAGGAAGCATAGAAATAGCACACCTAGAACATATATACGGCTTCTTAAATTTGCTTTCAATGAAAATGGCAGATCTAACTAACATTTCTGTGTGTATTTGGCCGTGTCGCCCAAAAAGTTACATATTGCAGCTTTAAATGATATGTTAGAGAAAGACCCCATTGAATGATTCAGAAAATGAGAAATCATATTTGTCTTGGTAAAATGTATTTTATAACATAAGGAAGTTAAATGACATCACCAAAGCACGTTTTCACCCACTCTGAGCAGAGTGGGTGGACACCCTATAATACTGAACCAGAGGGTGTGTCCTCAGCACTGATAAAGCAGTGCTCTATGGCCCGTAAAGAACTGCTGATATGTTTATCACCCAAAGGGCCCATGGCTGTATAGACGACAAACACATACCACCTATGACAACATTTGATGATCTGGTAACATACACACACCTTACTGTGGTACCGAGAACATCTGGTGATTTTCGAGACACAGCGGTGAGGTGGATGATATGTTTCCGTGGGGATGTTTACCCTGGTGTCACTGGGAATTTAGACTCACTCACCCACTACTACCCACACACACACACACACACACGCACACACACACACACGCACACACACACACACACACCTCACTCCATAATGTGAGTGATTAGATGAGAGCAATCCTGTCCTCTATGTCTGTCTCAGTGCTGTTGTCTATGCTCAGGGACTTTATGAAAGGGGGCATTCTGCATACCCAGCACGGTTTGGGATCTGTCTTTGTCAGTTACACCCCTCCTTCTCACTTCCATTCCTCCTTACTCAGTCCCTTATTCCCAGCTTCCTCACCCTCTCCTTCCCCCTTCCCCTTCTCCCCCTGACCCCTGTTCTATAAATAACCCAGGTGGACTTGACACCATGCCTCATATGACCATGCCATTTTGAAATGGGTGCTTTACCCCTCTACCTCCTGCTACCCTAACCTCACACACACCTCGTCACTCCTACTCAACCCACACCACCATAGACACACACTCTTTCCTATCACCAACATTGACCCCTACTTTCCTCTCTCTTGACTTCCTCACTCCCCCCCACTCTCTCTTTCTCTCTCTCTCTCACTCACTAACCTCCTCTGACCCTTTCACTAGCCTGTCCCCCAAACAAATGTCAAACACACGTTCACTGAGCTCCAGGGGTCACAAGGACATTCATAAATCAGCTATGCACAGAACAGGAAAACATGTGCACACTCAGACAACAACATGGCTGGCCCAAATGACTAGATGAACATAACACATCCAGTAGGATCCTGGGAAATGTAGATACCAGACAGCCAGTATTCACCATTGTATTCCTGGGTCTTTATGCTATTCAAACAAAAGAAGCACCACTGTTGGGGATATCAGTCAGCTGCAAAAGTTATTATCATGCCAGCCCAGAGACATTGTTTTGGTGATGAAGACAGACTAGTGTGACGACCCTCCCACTCTGTCTGCCATATTCTTTCTCTTTGCTCTTGTTTTCCTTATTAGGATGTTGGTGGGCGGAGCTGGGAGGGTCATCAGCGAAATGGGACACACCTTTGCCCCATTCATTGAGGAGACTCTCTCCATGCAGACACACTGTTGGATTTTGGTTATGGCATTTTTGTGCCTGTTTTGTTTGTTTGTTTGGGCACATTTCAACACCCCTCATTATCACATCTATGCACGCAACCAATCACTTACACTACTGATTACTGACTACACACACACCATTGTTTATTGTATATAGGTTACTTCAGTTAATAAATATTATTATTATTGTCTCTCTCTGTTACGGGCTATGAGCCGGTTCGTGACACTAGGGACAGGCGAGGGTGATGCTTTACTTAAGGTCTGCTTATAAATGGCTTAAAGCTGCAGTATGTACTTTTTTGGGCGACCTGACCAAATTCACATAGAAATGTGAGTTATAGATCTATAATTCTCATTGAAAGCAAGTATATGAAGCGGTAGATCTGTTCTATGTGAAATATTCCTATGCTTAAGTTTCATTGCATCTTTTACTTTCCATTTTGTACACCAGTTGAAAATACTTTTTGGTTATTGAAAATTAATTTCACAGCGGTTTAGATGGTACAATGATTCTCTACACTTGCTTGTTTTGTCACATGAACTGAAATTAGGCGAACTATTCGTGTGTGTGCGTGTGAGATAAGGTCGAAGGCAGTCAAATTAGGCTACACCTAGTGAATTTATAGCCTGAATGTGCTGCATGTGGTGCATGGGTTAGCTGTGGCTACCACATGGCCTACTCAACAGGTAGCCCAGCAGAAAGGTCACTGGTTAGAATCCCCGAGCTGACTAGGTGAAAAATCTGATGTGCCCTTGAGCAAGACACTTAACGCTAAATGCTCATGTAAGATGCTCTGGATAAGAGCATCTACTAAATGACCAAAATGTAAATTCCTGCCAGGCATTTCAGGACAGCCATTTTCCTATTGGGGTTGATATTCAGCCTGTGTACATGGAGCTATATATTAATCTGCTCAACACTATAGGTAGCCAAGGAACCTAGATTGTGATTAACAGCATTCTTTTACCATTGAACGTACTATCACTGGCTATAGGCCTACTCTCTTCAGGCTTATTAAAAGGACTAGGCCTACAGCTTCAGACACTACCAGAAAAAGAAGCAAGGCTTGGATCATTATTTGCTGTCCATAGGTGCATTTGGATTTCAGAACTTCGGAGAGCGACAAAGAGGCTGTCAGAGGTTTATAAATAGGAAAACACCTATTGTGCAATCGTACAACCACACTTACTGTGATTACCTTTTTTTCACAACTACTTGAAATTCCAAATCGTATTCACTTTCATTTCTGTTGTGGGCCGACCTTCTGTCCATGGATTATTGAATTTCTGCGTGTTACATCAGAACCAGCGTGCGTAAAGAGCATTGTGCCAACACGAGGATAAACCTAACCCTCTTTGTATCTGGGGCACAAACCATGCTGTTAATGGGAATTCAAATTTACAAAACATTTTATAAAAACACTGACACTAGATTTTATAGGGCGTAATTTATGGGCTCATATATATTGCCCTTTGGAATAGAAAGATGGCTAGCCTAGGTCTCCATTGTTCATAGTTCAATGCATTGCTCATGTTTGCAAAAATCTATAGTGCTAGAACCAGATACTCTTGGGGAAAAAATTACAATTCACAAAATCTACAATTGAATTGATTTACAATTAAATATTCTGCTGAAATTCTGAGACTGTAATTGTTACTAAACGTGAAACACCGTGCGCAATGCTCACTAGTTAGCGTCAAATGTATTATAAGCTATTTAATCCGTTTATTTATAGCCTATAATTAACCTACATAGCCTAGTGATGTCTACTTTGTCCGAATGTTGTAATTTCCTGAATATCTAAAAGTGCTGAGACTTATGCAGTTGTCAGACAGTCAGGCCTCCTGCCCTGTCCTGTAGCCTACCCCACTATACTCTCGCTTCCACACTTTGAGCCATCTAAACAACAATCAAATAAGTAAAATATTATTTCAGTATCACTCCACTAGCCGAGATTAAAATATTGTTGGTGTTATGAATTCCCTACCTTGTTTGCAGGGCGATGCACGGAGTTTCAGAACGGTCTGGGTCTCACGCAATAGGGCAGAGTGAAGGAGAAAGAGAAAGCACAGAGGGGCGGACTGAGCAGGCGCAATCGGACGACAAAGAGGGCGGGGTCGTTGTGTAATTGTCATTGAGCAAAGAGAGGTAGCCTACGAAACAAGCCAACTGTTTTCCAAAGCTTGTTTATTTTCTGCAGACAGGGGCGTCATGCACCCCCCAAAAAAAATCTGAGGGGGAACAAATTACGTGAGGATGGCTGGGGAGGTGACCGCCCACAGTCAGGAAGTTGGAGAATTTAGCATTTTTCAAACACCTAAAACTGCTTTTTCCTGCTATCTAGGGCCATAATCATTATGCTTAATTCGATGTAAAATGTAAAAAAAATATGCATATTTTTCAGCATATCTAAGCATACATCTTGAGCTGTCTGTATCCTCCTGTTTTTTTTTTAAAGAAAGTAAATATGCGTCTCTGCATCTTTGCTAAAATCTGGGTAAAAGATTGAAAGGAATGTGTCTACCAATTTAGCAGGCATACCAGCTAAGATAACTTGACTCATAGTCTGAAATGGCTTCTTGGTAGCTAGGTATTATAATAATAATAATAATAATGATAAGAAAAATAATAATAATAATGTATTTATTTTATAGAGCTAACGCTTTCATTCCAAGTAGAATTTCAAAGTCGCTTTATAAACAAAATAAACCAAAAACAATTTAAAGCTACAATATGTAACTTTTTGGGTGAGCTGACCAAATTCACATAAAAATGTAAGTAATAGATCTTTCATTGACATTTAAAGCAAGTCTAAGAAGCGGTAGATCCATTCTATGTGCACTTTTTCTATACTTCCCGTTCTTAAGTTTAGTTTTTGCTTTTACTTTTGGTTTTATACACCAGCTTCAAACAGCTGAAAATAGAACATTTTTGGTTATGGAAAAGATATTCCACAGCGGTGTAGATGTTATAAGGATTCTCTACACAATGAGTGCTTGTTTTGTCACATAAATTAGACAAACTATTTGAATTTTAGAACCCAAGAAATGGCAGAGCGAATTCTGCATAGTGCATCTTTATCAAAACAAATATAGGGATCTTGCAGTATTTGGGCGATGGTCTTCCACATCTTCAGATGATAGGCAGTATAGAAAGGTAGTATCTTGTGAACAGGGAGCATAGATGGTACAGCCAGGGAGGTAGAGACATCTGACTGACAGGCCATGGAGCTCCTCAACAGGCACCTGGTCGTCTTCGATAGTCACAGCTCCTCCTCCGTAGGTAGGCTGGATCATTCACTACTGAAATGTAGTACCCACTTGGGTGATGTTTCGGCGACTGTAAAAGCACCAGTAAGACCACCACAACTCAGCAGTGGTCCAGAAAAGCCCCCTTGCAGGCTATTCTACATTGTAGAATAATAGTGAAGACATCAAAACTATGAAATAACACATATGGAATCATGTAGTAACCAAAAAAGTGTTAAACAAATCTAATATATTTTATGTCTTAGATTCTTCAAAGTAGCTACCCTTTGCCTTGATGACAGCTTTGCACACTCTTGGCATTCTTTCAACCAGCTTCACCTGGAATGCTTTTCCAACAGTGTTGAAGGAGTTCCCACATATTCTGAGCACTTGCTGGCTGCTTTTCCTTCACTCTGTGGTCCAACTCATCCCAAACCATCTCAATTGAGTTGAGGTCGGGTGATTGTGGTGGCCAGGTCATCTGATGCAACACTCCATCACTCTCCTTCTTGGTCAAATAGTGGTTAGAGCGTTGGGCCAGTAACCAAAAGGTTGCTGGATTGAATCCCCAAGCTAACAAGGTCAACAACAAACAAAAAATATTTTGTTCTGCCCCTGAATAAGGCAGTTAACCCACTGTTCCCCGATAGGCTGTCATTGTAATTAAGAATTTATTCTTAACTGACTTGCCTGGTCAAATAAAAATAAATAAACTAAGCGCAAACCAGATGGGATGGCGTATCACTGCAGAATGCTGTGGTAGCAATGTTGGTTAAGTGTGCCTTGAATTCTAAATAAATCACCAAGAGTGTCACCAGCAAAGCACCATCACACCTCATGCTTCACGGTGGGAACAAGTCTCTTCTTCTTATTGGTGTCCATTAGTAGTGGTTCCTTTGCAGCAATTCAACCATGAAGGCCTGATTCACGCAGTCTCCTCTGAACAATTGATGTTAAAATGTGTCTGTTACTTGAACTCTGTGAAGCATTTATTTGGGCTGCAATCTGAGGTGCAGTTAACTCTAATGAACTTATCCTTTGCAGCAGGGGTAACTCTGGGTCTTCCTTTCCTGTGGCGGTCCTCATGAGAGCCAGTTTCATCATATCGCTTGATGGTTTTTGCGACTGCACTTGAAGAAACTTTCAAAGTTCTTGTAATTTTCAGGATTGACTCACCTTCATGTCTTAATTTAATGATGAACTGTCATTTCTCTTTGCTTATTTGAACTGTTCTTGCCATAATATGGACTTGGTTTTTTACCGAATAGGAATATCTTCTGTATTCCACCCCTACATTGTCACAACACGACTGATTTGGCTCAAACGCATTAAGGAAAGAAATTCCACAAAAACATTTTAACAAGGCACACCTGTTAATTGAAATGCATTCCAGGTGACTACCTCATGAAGCTGGTTGAGAGAATGCCAAGAGTGTGCAACGCATTTATAAAGGCAAAGGGAGGTTTCATGAAGAATCTCAATTATAAAATATATTTTAATTTGTTTAACACTTTTTTGGTTACTAGATGATTTGGGCTCCCGAGTGGCGCAGTGGTCTAAGACACTGCATCTCAGTGCAAGAGGCATCATTGCAGTACCTGGTTTGAATCCAGGCTGCATCACATCTGACTGTGATTGGGAGTCCCATAGGGCAGTGCACAATTGGCCCAGCATTGTCTGGGTTTGGCTGGGGTAGGCTGTCGTTGTAAATAAGAATTTGTTCTTAACTGACTTGCCTAGTTAAATAAAGGTTAAATTTAAACAAAAACAAAAAAACATCCATATGTGTTATTTCATAGTTTTGATGTCTTCACTATTATTCTACAATGTAGAAAAAAGTAAAAAATAAAGAAAAACCCTGGAATGTGTAGGTGTGTCCAAACTTTTGACTGGTACTGTATATTACATCATATGATTTTCTTTTCATCAACAAGTAATATTATATAGAGCGAAAACCCTGCAGAGTACACGATTTATGATGTGGGAACTGGCAACTAGACCAAAATAGAAATAAAATATATAAATATATTTGCAATGCTTGTTATTTTGACCATTGCAACTGTCAACACAGGACAAAATACCACAAGGTAGCACACACAGACATTTATGTAAATGATTAATGAGATACACAGAATGAAACAGCATGGTAATGGAGATGTTTTTGGGGGGTATTAACAATGCATTCAGCTACAAGTGTTTGTGCCAGACAAGACTAACCTAGAGACAGCAGTCAGAATTTATTAAATCATATCAGGAAAGGGTAACATAAAATATTTAGTCAACATGTAATTAATCATTAGTTTATGATAAAACAGTTTCAATCAAACAATTACTTTATTCACTGTTTTTGGTCTATCTTGTGAGGGATAGTGTTCTGGTGGTTTCCTTTCGATAAACACCTGTCAAACAGCAACAATTACTTGAATAATTCAATTCACCTTTGTGCACAAAGGTGATGACTAAATTATTAGGCATTTTCCAATCTGACCTCTCTATGTGGCCCTATGGAAATTGTCTTTCTGGGCCTGGCGTTAGTTAAAACGCAGTACCGAAGAAAAACAGTAGGAGCAGTCAAAACCATGCTTCAAGACTGGAACCCTGGCCCCTTGACTGTTACAAGTACCCTCAATGGCAGTGGGTGCAGTGTGTAGTAAGTATAGCATAGTTACTGCAGTCCACAGATATACACTGAACAAAAATATAAACTCAACATGTGAAGTGTTGGTCCCATTTCATGAGCTGAAATAAAAGATCCCTGAAATTTGGTTACATCCCTGTTAGTGAGCATTTTTCCTTTGCCAAGATAATCCATCCACCTGACAGGTGTGGCATATCAAGAAGCTGATTAAACAGTGTGATCATTACACAGGTGCACCTTGTGTTTAGGACAACAAGAGGCCACTCTAAAATGTGCAGTTTTATCACACAACATAATGCCACAGATGTCTCAAGTTTTGAGGGAGCGTGCAATTAGAATGCTGACCGCAGGGATGTCCACCAGAGCTGTTGCTAGATAATTTAATGTTAATTTCCCATAAGCCTCCTCCAATGTAGTTTTAGAGAATTTGGCAGTACGTCCAACCGGCCTCACAACCGCAAACCACATGTATGGCGTCCCGTAGGCGAGCGGTTTGCTGATGTCAACGTTATGAACAGAGTGCCCCATGGTGGCGGCGGGGTTATGGTATGGGCAGGCAATAGCTTCGGACAATGAACACAATAGCATTTTATCGATGCCAATTTGAATGTACAGAGATACTGTGACGAGATCCTGAGGCCCATTGTGTGCCATTCATCCGCCTCCATCACCTTGTGTTTTAGCATGATAATGCACGGCTCCATGTCGCAAGGATCTGTACAGAATTCCTGGAAGCTGAAAATGTCCCAGTTCTGCCTGCATACTCATCAGACTTGTCACCCATTGAACCTGTTTGGAATGCTCTGGATTGACGTGTACAACAGCGTGTTCCAGTTCCCGCCAATATCCAGCAACTTTGCACAGCCATTGAAGAGTAGTGGGACAACATTCCACAGGCCACAATCAACAGCCTGATCAACTCCATGCGAAGGAGACGTGTTGTGCTGCATGAGGCAAATGGTGGTCACACCAGATACTGACTAGCTTTCTGATGCATATCTGTATTCCCAGTCATGTGAAATCCATAGACTAGGGGCTAATAAATGTTTTCAATTGACTGATTTCCTTATATGAACTGTAACTATATGAACTGAAATCGTTGCATGTTTCATGTATATTTTTGTTCAGTATTCAGTTGTCAAGTTAGTGACTTTGTCGGTAGATTAAGTAACAGTTAGCCCCAGATAAGTGTGCTGGGAAGCTGTGGTTAGCCTTGAGCGAGAACAGTGTGCTTTCTATGCAGGTGCAAGTGGCTCAAACAATGTTACAGAGCTGTCTGACCTCAGTCTCTGGGGTGTGGGAGCGTAATCTACACAGCAACAGCGCCGGACACCAAGGAGCGCCAAGAGGCTGGGACCAGCCTGAGCCCCGGCGATAGGCTGAGCAAGTTTAAACCACGCTCAGCCTCTACTGTGATAGGCCAACAGATGGGTTGGAACTACGTCTATCACCGTATAAGAACAGCTGTTTACTTACATCCTGCCAGTTCCCTGTTCTACCCTGCGAGGTGTTACAGTGAACCCGTATATACGAAAATTGCATTTACCATTTATCGCTTGAGTTTAATAAAAATACTTAAAGTATATTCGGTGACTCTGAATCACATTTTGTCCTGATACCAGATTTGAATTGACGCAAATCCCTTATACCTCATTGTTTTCTATGCATGTGTCAATAGCTCAACATACTGTTCCCGCCTTGCAACATTGTTTTCTATGTATTGTGGGGTTTTGCTAAGCTTAGCGTGCTAAAATAACTATAAACTAGAAGGATTTTGCATTAATTAAAGTTTAAGCTACTGACTCATGTAGGCCTGACATTTGTCTTTGTTCTCAGGAGAAACAGTTCTCATAGCCTAACCATGAGGCCACAGCCTGAAATATGTGTGTGTATGCAACAAATGTATCAGGACGGAAGGGATGAGCAGAAGTGTGAAATAATGTGTGTGTGTGTGTGTGGTAAGAAGGGCACTGTACTGTGTGACCGAAACTGTGCTAATCTTAGAGAGGCACAGGAGGGGTGTAGAGGGAGGGGGGTGAATCAGGAGACTGCTGACTGTGGTGTACAATAGACAATAACAGATAAACTATACACACGAAGAACATCTGTGAGGTTCTGAGTTATGCACTATAACCCAATACTATAACACACGTGATTGAATATTAGCAACTGTATATGTGATTGAATACTCAACGTGATTGAATATTAGCAACTGTATATGTGATTGAATACTCAACGTGATTGAATATTAGCAACTGTATATGTGATTGAATACTCAACGTGATTGAATATTAGCAAACTGTTGGCCTGGGCGCCTGGGTGTCTGTGTGTGTGTGCTGGAAGTAACAGTTAGCCCCAGATAAGAGTGCTGGGAAGCTGTAGTTAGCCTTGAGCGAGAACAGTGGGCATTGTATACAGGTGCAAATAGCTCAGACAATGTTGCAGAACTGTCTGACCTCAGTCTCTGGGGTGAGGGAGCGTAATCTACACAGCAACAGCGACAGGACACCAGAGAGCGCAAAGGGGCTGGGACCAGCTTAAGCGCCAACACCAACGATAGGCTGGGTGAGTCTAAACCACGCCCAGTCTCTACTCTGACAGGCCGGCTCGGAAGTGGGAACTATCTCTGTCATGAGTATAATATAATATCTTTGTCAGGAACAAATCAGTTCTCTGTCTTATCCTGCGTGATGAAACATTGAACCCGTATATACGAAAAATGTATTTGCCATTTATTAACTTTTGAATTAAACAATTATTTTAACCAAGTTCAGGTGTGCTATTGTTCCTATCTCAGTTGAACCTTCACAGCCTTAACAGTATGTGTCAATAGCTCAACATACTGTTCCCGCCCAAGGTTAACCACAGCCTCTCAGCTAGTCACACTATCTGGTGCAAAATGTTACTTCCAGCATACACAGACACCCCCATTATCGGCCAAGCATATTTTCAACCCTCACACACTCTAGCGACTTTTATTGGTAAAAGAGTATATGTAGCGTGGTTCGTTCTGCGTTGTGTACTTTTAATTAGGACACTGCCACAACTGACGGTCTGCTAGTTTAATTATTTTTATTTGCCCTGCACACGAAGAGACAACACACAATATGTTAACCCTTGGCGCAGTCATAGCTCACAGGCACCTTGCTATGCCGAAGGTCAGGCAAAAGAGAACGTCAAAAGGAAATAACAGGTGCTGCGTGCACACATTCAGTGCACAACAGCACACCATACAATACAAGTAAAATGATACAGAACATAATTCGGACAAAATAAAAGACATACCTGCACACGAAGAGACAACACACAATATGTTAGCCCTTGGCGCAGTCATAGCTCTCAGGCACCTGCGCAAGCACATGGACACTCACTCAAACACTGTCCCAAGTACTCACAAGTTACAATGCATACCCTAGTTAGTGAGCTTGGTGAAACTTGTTAACATAAATCTTTATATTGTCCACATTGTAACAAACTTATGGTTGCTTAACAGCACATTGTGTAACATTACCACGGTTTTATATTGAACAATTTCGGAGCCAAGGACAACATACCTTGCTATGCCGAAGGTCAGGCAAAAGAGAACAATAAGGGGGTACGGAAATACAGATAACCCTCGATGGGCCAAACCAAAATATACAAAACTTTTACCATCACATGCATGTACAATGTTGATATGAAAAAGTGTTTGTACACCAAATAATAACATTAGCTATGCAGCTGTAATTAAATTTAAAAAACACACTGAATTATTATTATCAAGTTATTAACATCCCCCTATTTGAATTGGTCCTTGTGTGCAACTTGGTGCATAATCTAGGGGTACAACATCACACTGCTACATATAGACAAATTTTGCTACTTTTTAAGGCTGCCCACGTGACTTTTGGTTGATTTAGCGACTTCCCTGTTTGTGTGTGTGCCTGCTCGGCTGAGCTCCGCTGTGCTGCTAGCGGCTCTACCTCTGCCGGCTGCTGCGTGTGCACCCCTCACTTGCGCCCCTTCCCCCTCCTCTCTCCACTCCCTCCCCCACATCTAAGTCATCTCCAGGCTGCTGCACCACAGCTCTCCAAACATTCTATTTAGTTTTTCTTTAGAGAATTTATCATTGCTTGAGAGACTGAGGAACAGCATAAGCATAAAAATAAAGATTTTAATGCACGTGTGCAAATTAACGTTAGGAAGGAGTTCAGTACCAGAGTTGTAATCTTTGTGATTAGCTTAGAGGGCACTATGGTATTGAAGGCCAAGCTGTAGTGGATGAACAGCATCCTCACATATGCATTCCTTTTGTCCGGGTGGGTGAGGTTTTTCCGAGGATCTGTCAAGGCGGTAGGCGAATTGGAGATGGTTGAGTATGTCAGGGAGGGAGGAGGTGATGTGGTCTTTGACTAGCCTCTTGAAGCACTTCGTGATGATGGAAGTGAGTGCTTTGGGTCGGTATTCATTCAGTTCAGTTACTTTCCCTTTCTTGGGCACCAGGATGATAGTGGACATATTGAAGCAGGTGAGGATAACAGCCTGAGCTAGAGAAGTCTGTAAACACAACAGCTAGCTGGTCTACACATGCTGTGAGGGCGCGGCTTGGGATACCGTCAGGGCTGGCAGCCTTGCGAGAGTTAACACGCTTGAAGGACTTGCACAGTCCTCCACGGAGACCATAAGCACGTAGCCCTCGTTGTCCTCAGGGGCTATCCTCAGCAGCTCAGAGTCGTTATGCTCGAGTCGGGAGATTTTTTCCCCCCGCTCGTCCGGTAGGGTGGCGTTGGTGTCCGCGACGTGACTGGCTTTCTTTTTGTAATCCGTGATCGTGATTTTGAAAAGCACGATCTTTGCATTTTTGTGAATCCGGTGACTGAGATGGGGAGGAGCAAAATGGAGTCGTGTTCAAATTTTCCAAAAGGAGGACGGAAGAGGGCCTTATACTCTTGTCGAAAATGCGCTTAGCAGTGGTCAAGTGTAGAATTTCGGCAAGTTGGACAGTCAATATGTTGATAGTAGTTGGGGAGCGCGGACCTTAAATTACTTTTGTTAAAGTCCCCCGCGACAATGAACACTGCCTCCGGGTACTCGGTATCCAGTTTGTTTAAGGTCCAATGAACATCTTTGAGAGTATTGTCAGAGGAAAGTCTCAGAAAAACAGAATACGTCAGTCGTCACTAGTTCCCACAGCCACAAAGTAATAAACCCTGCCTATTTCTACAATTTGCCTAAAGCTAACCTTAAATTAAGACCAAAAAGCAAATTTTTGTTTTCTTGAATCTTTACAATATAGCCAATTTTGACTTTGTGGCTGTGCTATCTAGTGGATACCTGAGATGTCTTGCTCATTCAACTTCCGCATCTAGCTCAACATCCACTCAAGGTCAGGGAACATAGAATTAGGAATTAGAATACTACACTGAACAAAAATAAAACGCAACATGCAACAAATTCCCCAGATTTGACTGAGTTACCGTTCATATAAGGAAATCAGTCAATTGAAATAAATTCATTAAGCCCTAATCTATGGATTTCACATGATTGTGAATGCAGATATGCATCTGTTGGTGACAGATACCTTAAAAAAAGTAGGGCCGTTGATCAGAAAACCAGTCAGTATCTGGTGTGACCACCATTTGCCTCATGCAGCGCGACACATTTCTTCACATAGAGTTGATCAGGCTGTTGATTGTGGCCTATGGAATGTTGTCCCACTCATCTTCAATGGCTATGCGAAGTTGCTGGATATTGTCTGTAACTGGAACACGCTGTCGTACACATCGATTCAGAGCATCCCAAACATTCTCAATGGGTGACATATTTAGTGAGTATGCAGGCCATGGGAGAACTGGGACTTTTTCAGCTTCCAGGAATTGTGTACAGATCCATGCGACATGGGGCCGTGTTTTATCATGTTGAAACATTAGGTGAAGGCGGCGGATGAATGGCACGGTATCTCTGTGCATTCAAATTGCCATTGATAAAATGCAATTGTGTTCATTGTACGTAGCTTATGCCTGTCCATACCATAACCCCACCACCACCATGGGGCACTCTGTTCACAACATTGACATCAGCAAACCGCTCGCCCACATGACACCATACACGCTGTCCACCGAACTGCAGTCAGGTCAAGACCCTGGTGAGGACGACGAGTACACATATGAGCTTCCCTGAGATTGTTTCTGACAGTTTGTGCAGAAACTCTACAGTTGTGGAAACCCACAGTTTTATCAGCTGTCTAGGTGGGTGGTCTCAAATGATATCGCAGGTGAAGTTGCCGGATGTCGAGGTACTGGTTACATGTGGTTTGCAGTTGTAAGGCTGGTGTGACCTACTGCCAAATTCTTTAAAACAACTATGGAGGGTGCTTATGGTAGATACATTAACATTCAATGCATTAACATTCAACAGCTCTGGTGGGCATTCCTGCAGTCAGCATGCCAATTGCACTCTCCCTCAAAACTTGGGACATCTGTGGCATTGTGTTGTGTGAGAGAGAATAAAGTAGACGGCACACGTCAAATGTTTGATTTATGACCCTATGTCCGGATGACGTGTGCATGCCCATATTTGGGCATCCGGCCAGGACATCCTGGCGGGAAGTGATCACATGCTTATGCCCATATATGGGCATCATGTTCCTGTTTTCACGCCTTAGAGTGAGTGCGAAAATATGTATATAATGCCTTTGAAGTTGTCATGATGATTGATGTCTAGGGACCTCTTTGAACTGGGGGGATGAACATTTCAAAGAGTATGGCCCCCACCCCCTGTTTTATTGACCTTAGGGCTGTTGTCTATGAAACACGAATGTCCTGGGGTATTGGGGTTGGCAGACGCATTATAAATAAAACCCAGAACAAGACATGCAGCCCCAGAACACTAAACAAGATTTTTTTAAATAAACCCTGAACATTAAACAGAAAATTATGTCTCCTAGGCCAATTCTCGGGGTGCTATGCGTCTCTTGTCATGAACCCAATGACAAAAGCCTCGAGGAAGTTCTGTGTGAAGCCCCAGAATGTTTTAAAGAAGTTTTGGGTACGAGTGAGGGACATATGTCTTACATATTCCAACCGGAGGATTCTACGGTTAAGATATTCACAGACAGTGGCCCCAAACCCCTTTATCAGGCAAAACCTGGGAGTTTTTCTCCTGCTCTGCGGATGAGAGAATGGCTTAAGATTAGGCTAGCGCTCTGTAAAATTGAACAGGCCCTGAGTGGTACAACTCTGCCCGGATATGCATTGGAAGAACAGGTCTGCGGACGCAGTGATCTGAAGGCCCTAAGAATTGCTTCAATGGCCTATAGCCCTGACTCCAAAGTGACAATTTTAGCATGTGAACAATTTGATAGTGCAAATGCGACAAAGTCTGTCAGTTCTCATGTATCTTCCAAAGCGTGCAAGGATGTCAATTTTTTTATGCCAGTGTTTAGCTTTAAATGGATTGATTATCCCATATTCATAACCCTTATGAATAAGCTGGACAGTCTTTTCCAAAATCGTGAACAATTAGGGCGCTGGCCGCGTCTATCCTTAAGACATACCCAGGACCTACATGCCCAACAGATTATCTACCCCTGGAGTGAAAACTTACGGAGCTTTGATGGAGCGTGAGCCTTGAGTGCAGATGCCTGGGCATTGTTGAACACACACCCCTCCCCTTTTGTTTTTGAAACACACACACATACACGCCAGCACACGCATACACCGATGCGCACGCACATGGCTTTTCCTTAAGTCTTTTTCTCCGGGACATGCTTGGTGATAGCGTGAAAAGACAGAACCCCTTCGTTAAAAGGTGAGATACTGCTTTTAAAACCATTTTATTTAATTCAAAATATTTTGTACATACAGTTTAAAGCATGTTATAATCACTCGTACCCAAAACTTCTTTAAAACATTCTGGGGCTTCACACAGAACTTCCTCGAGGCTTTTGTCATTGGGTTCATGACAAGAGACGCATAGCACCCCGAGAATTGGCCTAGGAGACATCATTTTCTGTTTATTGTTCAGGGTTTATTTAAAAAAATCTTGTTTAGTGTTCTGGGGCCGCATGTCTTGTTCTGGGCTTTATTTATAATGCGTCTGCCAACCCCAATACCCCAGGACATTCGTGTTTCATAGACAACAGCTCTAAGGTCAATAAAACAGGGGGTGGGGGGCCATACTCTTTGAAATGTTCATCCCCCCCAGTTCAAAGAGGTCCCTAGACATTAATTATCATGACAACTTCAAAGGCATTATATACATATTTTCGCACTCACTCTAAGGCGTGAGAACAGGAACAGGGTGCCCATATATGGGCATAAGCACGTGATCACTTCCCGCCAGGATGTCCAAATATGGGCATGCACACGTCATCCGGACATAGGGTCATAAATCAAACGTTTGACGTGTGCCGTCTACTTTATTCTCTCTCTTGTGTGACAAAACTGCACATTTTAGAGTGGCCTTCATTGTCCCCAGCACAAGGTGCACCTCTGTAATAATAATGTTGTTTAATCAGGTTCTTCATATGCCACACCTGTCAGGTGGATGGATTATCTTGGCAAAGGAGAAATGTTCACTAATAGGGATGTAAACACGTTTATGCACAACTTTTGAGAGAAATAAGCTTTTTGTGCATTTGAAAAATTTCTGGGATCTATTATTTCAGCACATGAGACATGGAACCAACACTTTACATGTTACGTTTATATATATTTTTTGTACAGAATGGACATGAACCTTCTTACGATGGTCCAAAGGTCAGCCATGTTGGTCAGGGAGTTGGTCAACCATGGTTTGCCACTGCTGTGATAAGATATTGTGTGAAACAATGAATGTGAAGAAATGTTCTGCGCTGTATGTGAGTTAGCTAGCTAGCCAGACAGTTTTAGAGGAATGATTCTATTAATTTTCCAAATGAACTGCCAATATGCCAACATTCCATTCAAACAATGCAGTCAATCCACCGCCATAAACTGGCTCAAATCAGTTGAGGATAGTGTAACCCTTGATATTTTGGTGCTTTGAGAGGTTATATCTCTCTGATCTATGATACTAATGCACCTAGGTCCTACATTATGCAAATTAATTTTGCATGCGTTTTAGGCATGCTGCTAAGTCACATCATTGTTTCTTGCTTATCTTACATTTCTGTGCTTCAAAAACTTCATTTATATATATATACTGCTCAAAAAAATAAAGGGAACACTAAAATAACACATCCTAGATCTGGATGAATGAAATATTCTTATTAAATACTTTTTTCTTTACATAGTTGAATGTGCTGACAACATAATCACAAAAATTATCAATGGAAATCAAATTTATCAACCCATGGAGGTCTGGATTTGGAGTCACTCTCAAAATTAAAGTGGAAAACCACACTACAGGCTGATCCAACTTTGATGTAAGGTCCTTAAAACAAGTCAAAATGAGGCTCAGTAGTGTGTGTGGCCTCCACGTGCCTGTATGACCTCCCTACAACGCCTGGGCATGCTCCTGATGAGGTGGCGGATGGTCTCCTGAGGGATCTCCTCCCAGACCTGGACTAAAGCATCCGCCAACTCCTGGACAGTCTGTGGTGCAACGTGGCGTTGGTGGATGGAGCGAGACATGATGTCCCAGATGTGCTCAATTGGATTCAGGTCTGGGGAACGGGCGGGCTAGTCCATAGCATCAATGCCTTCCTCTTGCAGGAACTGCTGACACACTCCAGCCACATGAGGTCTAGCATTGTCTTGCATTAGGAGGAACCCAGGGCCAACCGCACCAGCATATGGTCTCACAAGGGGTCTGAGGATCTCATCTCGGTACCTAATGGCAGTCAGGCTACCTCTGGCGAGCACATGGAGGGCTGTGCGGCCCCCCAAAGAAATGCCACCCCACACCATGACTGACCCACCGCCAAACCGGTTATGCTGGAGGATGTTGCAGGCAGCAGAACGTTCTCCACGGCGTCTCCAGACTCTGTCACGTCTGTCACATGTGCTCAGTGTGAACCTGCTTTCATCTGTGAAGAGCACAGGGCGCCAGTGGCGAATTTGCCAATCTTGGTGTTCTCTGGCAAATGCCAAACGTCCTGCACGGTGTTGGGCTGTAAGCACAACCCCCACCTGTGGACGTCGGGCCCTCATACCACCCTCATGGAGTCTGTTTCTGACCGTTTGAGCAGACACATGCACATTTGTGGCCTGCTGGAGGTCATTTTGCAGGGCTCTGGCATTGCTCCTCCTGCTCCTCCTTGCACAAAGGCGGAGGTAGCGGTCCTGCTGCTGGGTTGTTGCCCTCCTACGGCCTCCTCCACGTCTCCTGATGTACTGGCCTGTCTCCTGGTAGCGCCTCCATGCTCTGGACACTACGCTGACAGACACAGCAAACCTTCTTGCCACAGCTCGCATTGATGTGCCATCCTGGATGAGCTGCACTACCTGAGCCACTTGTGTGGGTTGTAGACTCTGTCTCATGCTACCACTAGAGTGAAAGCACCGCCAGCATTCAAAAGTGACCAAAACATCAGCCAGGAAGCATAGGAACTGAGAAGTGGTCTGTGGTCACCACCTGCAGAACTACTCCTTTATTGGGGGTGTCTTGCTAATTGCCTATAATTTCCACCTGTTGTCTATTCCATTTGCAGTCAGTGTTGCTTCCTAAGTGGACAGTTTGATTTCACAGAAGTGTGATTGACTTGGAGTTACATTGTGTTGTTTAAATGTTCCCTTTATTTTTTTGAGCAGTGTATATATATATATATTTTTTTACCAATGTCGAAAAGTCTGTATACATTCAATAAGTACATAAATAGACAATGATAACATATGCTAGGGGGTACAACAAATGACAGATTATACAAAGACCTTAAAAGAACCACACATATTGATTGTTTTAACAGCGTTCTTATTAGAAGAATGTAGAATGGTCTTAATGTACTGCTCTAATTCCTTATAGAAAACACAGAAGAGTTGTTTTTATTAGTGAATTTACATTTATGAATATGAAATTTAGCCATTAGCACAATTAGATTTATGAGGTAAAATTGTTTTTCTTTATCTTTATTATGGTTAAGGAAACCGAGCAGCACATTCTCCCATAACAAACACAAGTCATCAAGAATATTAACAATTATAAAACTGTGAATATCTTTCCATAATTGTTTTACATGTAGACAATGCCAAAATAAATGCGAAACTGTTTCTGGATGCTCAACACAAAAAGTCCAATCAATGTTAATATATTTTTTGAGTTTCTTCAGGTAATGATTCCCAGGGTAATAGTTATGGATCATTCTGAAAGAGACCTCTTTGACCTTGTTAACAAGCAAGTATTTGTGTGGTAATAAGCAGACTTTTTTCCAACAGATATTGGTGACCAATGTATTCCAGTAACTTGTGACATAAGGAATGGATACAATTTCCCTTTGAAATTAAGCACGTATAGATCTGTTGTTCTGAGGGAGCAAGGAGAGACATATTTTCCCTATTGGAGAGTCAACTGGATTAAGCGAGTGTAGGTCAAAAAGGTGAGGTCTAGCTACACCTCTAAATAACATGAGAGTTCCAGATGGAATAGCATCAAAGACTATGGCGAACTCTCTAGGTGTAACAGGGATATTGTAACGAGATAAAAATGTCTCATAATTGAGTAACAATCCTTTTGCATTAAAAAGTTGACTCACCAGCAGGATATGATTATGATTATTATTATTATATGATTATTTAAAAAATAAAGACTTGTTTCTATACAAAATGTCCTTATTGTTCCAAATGAAATACCTATGCGGGGGGAAATTATGTTTATATATTAACGACCACGCTATGAATACTTGTCTATGAAAAGCAGATAATTTTGCAGGAATCTTTTCAATGTTATAGTTACAAAGTAACATAAAATTGAGGCCACCAAAACAGGAGAAGATATAATGAGGGATGAAATTCCAAATTCCCCCAAAAAATGTTTATCCCAATTTATCTTAAAAGTATTATTCAAAGTAGGAAAATCTAAAAAATTGAGACCACCATATTCATATGAGTTCATAACGACAGATTTCCTAATATAATGTGTGTGATTTTTCCAGATGAAGTTGAAAAGCACCTGGTCAACAGCTTTACCTATTTTGTTGTCAAGATATAGGGACTGGGTTGCATAAGTAAGTCTGGAGAAACCTTCAGCTTTAGAAAGCAATACTCGACCTTTCAAGGATAAATCCCTCTGCAACCAATTGTTAAACTTCTTTTTGTTTTTTTCAATAATAGGTCTAAAATTTAATGAGCATCTTTCCTGTTGATCCTTAGATATGGTAATCCCAACGTATGTTACTTTTTCCTTGACTGGAATATTGCATATAGAGGGTATCACACAGTCTTTAACAGCAAACAATTCACACTTAATAAGGTTTAGGCAAAAACCAGATGCTTTGGAAAATATATTTATCACATCGACTGCTCTAGGAATCTGGTCAGCATCTTTCAAAAAGAGGGTTGTGTGATCTGCAAGTTGACTTATGATAATATCTCTGTCAGCAATAGAGATCCCTTTTATATTGCTGGATTTAACAGAACTTGTAAGAAGTTGGGTTGCAAGCAGGAAGAGGTAAGGCGAAATTGGGCAAACTTGCCTAATTCCTCTTTTCAAATCAAATCTAGGAGAAGTGCCATGCTTTAATTTAATTGAACTGTTCCCATTCATATAAAGAGTTTTAATAGTACTACAAAATAATTCCCCAAAACCAAATTTCTCAAGGGAGAGAAATAGAAACTCATTCTCCACTGTATCGAAGGCTTTATAAAAGTCTAAGAAGACAATAAAACTATCTTCGAAGATTAAATCAGAATAGTCAGTAAGGTCTAACACCAGTCGGATATTATTAGATATATGTCTATTCCTCATGAAACCAGATTGGGTATCTTCTATAATTGAGTCCAATACTGCCTTCATTCTTTTTGCTCATATTTTGTAGTCATTATTGAGCAGACAGATTGGACGCCAATTATCGAGTAAAGCAAGTTTTTCTTGGGCTTAGGTATTAATGTAATCAGACTGAGTCAAACTGGGAGAGAGAGCATTATTTGTAATGCTTTCAGAAAATACCTCCAACAGAAATGGGGCGAACTGTTGAGAAAAAGTTTTGTAAAACTCAGCAGATATACCATCAGTCCCAGGATACTTATTATTTTTAAGGTGTTCAATAGAATAAATGATCT
This sequence comes from Salvelinus namaycush, assembly GCF_016432855.1. Taxonomy (NCBI): domain Eukaryota; kingdom Metazoa; phylum Chordata; class Actinopteri; order Salmoniformes; family Salmonidae; genus Salvelinus; species Salvelinus namaycush. The sequence goes on along the minus strand of NW_024059319.1, from coordinate 119,505 downwards.
CTTCAACTATAATAGGGTCATCACACTGTTCCCTCTGAGCCTCCCCAATTGATTTCACATCCCCCAGAGAGTCAAAAAAAGAGTTGAAGAAACCTCACAATACTTAGAACTATATAAATTCCTGTAGAAGTTGCAACTAAAGTTAGAGATTAATTTGGGATCATCTGTGATGAGACCATTAATATTTAATTGTTGAATTGTATTATTTTTAGAGTGGTATTTTTCTAACCTGAAAAAATAAGATTTTGTTCACCCTCTAGCCACTTCTTCCTAGATCTGACAAAGGCTCCCTCTGCTTTCAGTGTATACATATCATCCAACTTGTTTTGTAGCTCAAACAGAACAGACTTGTTCTCCTCTGAGACACTTTCAACAGGCTTTTGAACAAGAGAGGTGATCTTTGTAATGACACTTTCTTCTTCAGCTCTCCTTGTCTTGGCAAGAAAACTCCCATATTTTCTTAAATATTTTCCAACCTCATACTATTACTGTGTGAATTGTCAGTTATAGCTTTGTTCTAAAAGTGTGTAATTAAATTGTTTATCTCCATCTTGACCAACTCATGTTTTACTAAAGAGCTATTAAGCTTCCAGTAGGATGCTCTGCCAATGCCATCATCAGAGAAAAAGTTTCATGTCAATATAAATAGCACTATGATCAGTAAGGGGAGTGGCAAGGATGTTAACAGAAATACCCTGTTTATCAAAACATTTAGACACCAGCCAAACATCTGTGTGATTGTCTGGAGCGTGCCTTATTACTCCAAGTGAAAGACTTGTCATTAGGAAACTTTACTCTCCAAATATCTCTAATATCAAACCTTTCCATAAACTGCCTCAAACTTGTATTCATAGAAGTGGACTGTCCCGGAGGCCATCTATCAATTAAATTATTCGGAGAAATATTAAAATCCCCACCTACTATAAGTAAAGCATTCGGGAACTTGGTTACAGTGCTGGTGCCATCTGCTGCTGCTGACGTCACGGAGCTGAACCGTTTGTCGCGTGTTGCTGCTGGATTCGTCGAGCTGACCTATCTGCATGTGATCTTGGCGATGAATTCTGCTTTGGTCTTTGCCATTGAGCTGAGGACTGAAAGTGACTGACTGTGAATTAACTCTATTCCTCCTTAATATTAGGTGGCCCACGCGAGATAACTCTTAACGTGTGCAAACATTATTTTTTACCCATTTATTTATATTATTTCAACAGTTCCGGTACTGCTCAGGGTTATTCATTGTTGAGTGAAATGTATGTGAAAAATATAAATGTATGTTGGGATGTCAATTTTCTAACTCCTATTCACCAAAGAACATTCAAACGACTTTGTTGTCTGCTGAGTTGAGGAACGAGCAGACCTTAATATAAGAACCTCTTTAGACATTTCATTAGGATAATTGAAGGGTCACAATAGGACTTAGATAAGTTGTAAGTGCAACAAGTACTGATATTGTATCATAATATCACTCACAGCGTTCCAAGAAAACATCTGAGACATTTATGGTCTGTTTACAGATATTTTAGAGGCTATTTATACATAATTGTTTTATAAAACCCGTATAAACTGTATTTATAATTATATAGCAATATTTTATGTTTAATATTATTCAATTACACAATTTCTTATATATCACGTCTTACTTTTATTTTCCTGCACAAGTAAACGCAGGAAATGCAACACCTTTGTCTCTACTGCCATTCATTCCAATTAGACTGGTTTTGGATTTCTCCTTGACCAAAATGTATTCATTATGGAATTTTGGGGATTATGACATGGCCCCTTTGTTAATTTAATAGCATCTCTATGTCGGGGACATCCAGGTGCTCTGTGGTAGATCGTCGTCGTCCTCAGTATTATCACAGAGGTTCTAAACTCAGAGGCGCAACATCGCAAGACTTCCGGGAAATAATTGCGAAAGATGCCGAACAGACCAGGCCGGGGTTTGGGATTTGAGAAGTCAATGAGACAAGTGAAAGATTCTTCCTTAGTTGTTAATTTTCTCGAAATCTAAAGGTACAACATAGATTCGAGCCAATGTCTTAAGTATCTGAACATGTTATTACTCCGACTTTGTGAAAGTGACAAACAACCGTTTAAATTATTCCTCAAAAACAACTTTATATTGAAGGAGTGCCTTTGATTTCACGGCATGCACACGCGCAGTTCGATGCAAGACGACAGTTAAGTATTTGTGCGCATGAGTTTAGTTAGCCAACGTCGCCAACAACTGTGTTCGAGATTTCTATTGGAGAAGCAGTTTTAGCCTATCTTTATATTGTACTGTATTTGATGTTATAGTTGCCTCTCACGTATCTGCGGTAGGTTACATTGTTGCCATGGTGAGGGATTTGTCTTTAACACTGTTGTCTCTGCGTCATTACTGACTGCTGCGTGTTGACTGGGATATTAGGTCTAGCTACAGTTGGTTTGAAGTCTGGAGTATTTTATAAAGGTAATATTTGGCAGAAAAGCTCTAAAACAGATTCTAACCATTGTGTTTATTTAGGCTAGTGAATGTTAGCTGTAGTTGTAGGAACAGTGCCGTTTAGTTATCATCAGTCGTCAATGAATGCATCGATATCTTTTGCTAGCTAGCTAACGTTCGCTAACGACTGCTTTTTCTCTAAACTTGCAACAGTAGGTCATGATCAGCGTGTAACAGTATTTTCTAACTGGCATTACATTTTTTGCTTAAATGATAACGTTACTTTCTGAAATGTGAATTCAGTGAAAAACCTATTCGAGTAGCTAACTAGATAGCTCAATTGTGAATATCTTTCGTCTCTGTCTCGCAACAGCCACAGGTGTTCAGTGATGTGCGAGGGTCCATCCATGATATCTGGGCCCATACCCCCAGATCCTTCCCTTTCCCCCGAATACTACAAACGTCCTGCATCTGGTAAGATAGCTAAAATGTACAGCATTTTAAAATCCCAATAATTGTTGGTACAGCATGTCACACGGTGTCTTCCGTACTTCCTTATCCCAGCCAGGGGTCGTCTGGAGGGGAACGCTCGTGGGACCCCAGCCCTTCTCTCTGGTCCCCTGGCCCCGGACCCTGTGTTGTACCCAGGCTGCTACAGCGCCCGTGCCCCTCAGCACCCCCGCATCGGCCCTAACGCCACACACATTCTGGAGAGGGGCCAGAGAGGGGTGGTGGGGGCCCTGCTAAGACTGGAGGGGGTCTCCCTCAGTCCTAACCCCTCTAAGCACAGTAAGTCCAACACCTACTGTTTCGTGGTAACCACAGGCCAACATCATCTTCCACTTAACTTGCCAAATTCAAAGCCACATTTGTGGTTGTAGTGGATGGACTGTTTGTCATTGTAGTACATAGCATGCAAGGGTGGTGACTGTCATTTACTATACAGGAAAATACATTTAAAAGGTTCAACAGAAACAATATGGGACTGTTACCTTTCTCTCATTCCCTGTATTCTCTGTTTGTCCCACAGAGCAGCTGGTGCGTGACTACGGAAAGGAGAACGTGCGTCGGCTGAGGGAGATCCAGAGACGCTGCAGAGAGCAGGAGGCACAGAGGGAACACTCCCGTCCCGTCCCGGTCAAAGCCCTGTGGAGCTCCCCTAAATACCAGGACATCCCCTCCAGGGTCATGGCCCAGCTACAGGTGAGGGGGACTGGGAGATAGGCAGCCCTTTGTTTAGTGCACTGGGGGCTTCCACACCAAGCATAGACCTGTGCCAGTTAGTTCAAATTATAAGGATGTCCAGGGATGCTGTGCCCTCTTCCTATAACAAACCAGGGCACCACCATTAGTGTGGTATTTTTGTAATAATGTGGGATCGATTCTACATGGCTTCCTCTCTCTCTCTCTCTTCTTTCTGCAGGAGACCAGCCCTCCTATGAAGCCAGAGTGTCAGAACTTTTTAAAAGCACATTCTATCTGTGGCTCTGCTGGCCCCCCGAGACTAAAACGGGCTCTCTCACCCTCCCCAAGACCAAGCTGTGCCCCGTCGCCGCCCCCCTCACCTCGCTCAGCCTCCCAAAACCATACAGAGAAACAGAGTTTACAGGTGAGATAGGCACATTAAAATAGCCCAGACTGACTGAATTAATGGATGGACTCCAACTGAAATGTAAACATCTATTCCTCCAATCAGTGTGTATTTTAGCTGTGTATTTGCACATCTACCTCCAAACCTTGCCCTCTATGGTTGGAACCTCCACAGCTGAAGGTTGAGACATCTTTTTATTCAACTTCCATTTACCTCCAAATGTGGCTGAGCAGAATATCTCTTCTGTACTGTCTGTTTTCACCTATTACCAATATCAAAAATAAATGTGGTATGATTATTTTATGATGTGCTATGCTCTGAGCCCAAATGCAAACTTAATTAATTAGTATATTCTGTTGCAGGTGCAGGGCAGGAGGGTGGACTTTGTGAGCCACAATGCACAGGCTGCAGGGAAGACAGTCCTCCGTCGCTCCCAGTCATTGACCAACCTGAGGAACAGTCAGCCCCTGCCCAGCGCCATCAAGGGACAGGTGCCTCAGTAGTAAGTACACTGAACCAATATACATTATCCTCCTCTGTAACTGCACTGAACAAAAAGTCTATCTTGCATTCAAAAGTGGAAGTCACTGGAAGTAGCAAATCTTCACTCCAGATCCAATAATTCTGCCTCATAGTTAACAAAGCATACTTTTTCTGACACTATGAATCATTCTCTCTATCTATCAGCCTTGAGGAGCGGAAGGAGCAGTGGCGACGGGAGGAGGAGGAAAAGAGGAGGAGTATTCCTGATCCATCCATCCCAGCTGGTCACACCCTGATGCCAGAGAGGGAGAGACAGGAGACTCTGGAGTCACTCAAAGAGAGTAGGTCTTTTACCACAAGCACTTTTACATTATTTGTCTTATACCTATTATTTTTCAAGTTGCTTAGTATGTATACATCAGCTTAAATAGATGGTATTTACTATTGAAAAGATGCTGTGTATTTGTGTTGAACGTTCAGACCAAGATGGATGCTCTTATTTATTCTTTCTCTTTCGTCTCTCTCTCTGTCTCTCTTCTTCTAGCCCATCGGTCTCTGGTGAGTGAGCTGCTGTCTCTTCCAGTCAGAGCCGACTCTCTGGGTGTCCGTTCCCGTCGTGCTCAGCTGGACCGCAGGCTCTCTGAGGTGGAGGAGGCCATCAAGATCTTCTCCAGGGACAAAGTCTACATCAAGACTGACTCTTAACACAAGAGGAGGCCTGCCTGGATCTTATTCACTAGGCAAGATCATGGGAGAAAACATTCTGAAGCCTGGGAGACACTATTTGAACTTGTTCCATGAAGGCTCTTTTTATTTTTTGTTCTCTCCTTTATGTGCCTACTGAATGTGATCCTGCAGTCTGAGGCTGCTGGGAAATAGCCTAGACTCTAGAGCTATTATTAGTGTAATTTACAAAGAGGGGAAATTGTAAAATGAAGTGATTTATTTCTCCTGTGACACTAAGCAGGTTGCATTTACTAGTGCTTGACTACCAATGGCCTACTACTGAATGTATTGTAATAATAATACATTACAAACAAGAATCTCAAATTCCCTTGAAAACAAATGTAGGGATCTGGCAGTTCATGGTTGATGGTCTTTCACAGCTTCAGATGTAGAGGCATTTGGGAAAGGCAGTCAGTAGCAGTAGCTTGAGCAGAAGGAGCATCGATGATACAGACCGGCAGGGAGAACGTCAGTCAGATACTTTTCTTAGGGCAATTAGGCAGCCCTACTGTAAACCAAGCACTTCTGTTGGCAGAGAATGTACATACCTTCACTGTAGTTGGTGCGTGTAATGCCCATTTTAGCTGACTCAGAATCATATCAACTTGGAACTGGCACAAATGTGATGTTTCTCAGTTACATCCAAAGTGGGTTTATTGTTTGGCATTTGTCATTGACTGTGACTGTAATGAAGTAATTAGGTGTGTAGTACTTGAATTCTAGTTTTGTATTTCATTAAACTTTGAGGGTGTTTTATGGGTCCTCCTCATATGAATGTGAGGACCAGACTCCTCTATATAGCACTCAAACAATTGTGTCCGACCTCTATTTTCAGTCCTTTTTTATGTGTGTACCATATTCGCATAATACTACCCGCTCACTGGTCTACTTTCAACCAAAAATTGTTATTTATCTCTTGCTATTTCTGTGTTGTGTCACGCACGCCCTGCTCCCTCGTAGTGGAGTTCATTGCTTGTCTACTCTCCCCTGTTAATATTAAGAGCTAGCAGAGGCAGTTTTAGCTAGCTACATTACTTGCAAGAAAGTAAAATAATAATACAACATACTTTTGAAAAAAGCTGGAATAGAGATGAGTAAAAGGAAAGCGCCACAGGAATCCCCAAACGAGGGAATAACATACTTTCTTACAGGTAAGTCAAGGGGCGTGCTAGCTACTAGCTAACGACACCTGGCTAGCACATATGAATAGGTTAGCTAGTCATCATAGTACCTTCTTTTCTAGCTACCTTAATTTGCAAGCAATAGGTTAAGCAGATTGACATATTACTAGCTAGTATGTAAAACACGAATATAAACGTATTTAATTATTTAAAACTAGTTGCAGTCCTCGTAACGTTTAGTTAGCTAATAGCTGTGTCAAACGTAATTGAAACCCCCTTTGCACAGCCTGTTAACGTGAGGTAAAACGTCAGCCTCTGTGGTGATCATGGCTAATAGCCTGTGAAACCAACCAATATTCTGTTAGTTTCTTCAATATGCGAAGTCTGAGTGAGTATGATTCTATATTTGTTTCTTACACTCCCAGAATTGCCCAACTATGAGAGGAATGTCTTTTTCTTCTTCTTCTTCTTCTTCTTCTTCTTGTCAATATGGGGGTGCTGTTTTCACTTTGTAAAAATTTGTTCCCAAATTAAACTGCCTCATACTCAATTCTTGCTCGTACAATATGCATATTATTATTACTATTGGATAGAAAACACTCTCTAGTTTCTAAAACCGTTTGAATTATATCTGTGAGTAAAACAGAACTCAAGTTGGAGCAAACTTCCTGTCAGGAAGTGAGAAATCTGAAATCGGGCACTCTGTTCTAGGGTCAGTTTATTAATTTGCATGTATTCTATTGGTCGACATGCACTGCATACGCCTTCCCCTAGATGTCAGCAAGCAGTGAGAATTGGAATGGAGTTGCTAGGCAGGTCTGAGGCCATATAAAGGGTCTTGGAACGTGGGGTGCACTCTTTTCAACGTTCGCCATGACGCGAGACAGACCTCAGGATGGCATTCTGGAAAGCTCTCGTTATAGGCCTTAGATATATCCGGCTCTGATTTTATTCGATATAGGTGTTAAAAACGTCATAATGTAGTTATTTTAAACCGAGTTATATCATTTTATATCAGTATATTGCGATTTTCGGAATTTTCTTTGTGCTGCGTATTGAAGAGTTGGACACGTCTGGGCCACATAGCTAATGTTTGCTGCTAATTCCTAAGCTGAAGACTACATTCTACAGCCGGAGCAACGATTATTCTGGACAAAGGACAACTTGCCCAAGATTCTGATGGAAGCTCATCAAAAAGTAAGAACTATTTATGATGTTAATTCGTTGTTCTGTTGAAAAATGTAAAACTACTATTCCGCCATTAATTTCGGTGCGGTCTCGCTTTAACGCACGCTGTATGACGTAGTAACGTTAATTTAAAAAATCTAACACAGCGGTTGCATTAAGAACTAATGTATCTTTCATTTGCTGTCCAACCTGTATTTTTTAGTCAAGTTAATGATTAGTTATTGATTAGATTAGGTGCCTCTCCCAAGATTTCTCCCGACATTTTCTTTGCAGCTTGGCTACTATTCTCATTGTATAACCACGATTTGTGCCGCTAAATATGCACATTTTCGAACAAACAATATATGTATTGTGTAATATGATGTTATAGGACTGTCATCTGATGAAGTTTTGAGAAGGTTAGTGAAAAATGTAATATCTTTTGCTAGTTTATTCGCTATCGCTAACGTGCATGAATCAATGCTGCTGTGTGGTTGGCTATTGTAGTAAGCTAATATAATGCTAAATTGTGTTTTCGCTGTAAAACACTTAAAGAATCTGAAATATTGACTGGATTCACAAGATCTTTGTCTTTCATTTGCTGTATGCTGTGTATTTTTCATAAATGTTTTATGATGAGTATTTAGGTAATTCACGTTGCTCTCTGTAGTTATTCTAGTTGCTTTGGTGAGAGTTGTGATGGTGGCTGCAATGTAAAACTATGATTTATACCTGAAATATGCACATTTTTTGAACAAAACATATGCTATACAATAAATATGTTATCAGACTGTCATCTGATGAAGTTGTTTCTTGGTTAGTGACTATTTATATCTTTATTTGGTCGAATTTGTGATAGCTACCTATGCAGGAAAAAAATGGTGGAGAAAAAAAAGTTGTGTCTTTTGCTATGGTGGTTAGCTAATAGAAATACATATTGTGTCTTCCCTGTAAAACATTTTAAAAATCAGAAATGATGGCTGGATTCACAAGATGTGTATCTTTCATTTGGTGTCTTGGACTTGTGATTTCATGAACATTTTATTATATGATATCCCTGTGGCTTTAGGCTAGGCTATGCTAGTCAGCTTTTTTGATGGGGGGGATCCCGGATCCGGGTTTGTGAATTTATTTAATTTTTTAAATTACCCCCCTTTTCGTGGTATCCAATTGTTAGTAATTACTATCTTGTCTCATCGCTACAACTCCCGTACGGGCTCGGGAGAGACGAAGGTCGAAAGCCATGCGTCCTCCGAAACACAACCCAACCAAGCCGCACTGCTTCTTAACACAGCGCGCCTCCAACCCGGAAGCCTGCCGCACCAATGTGTCGGAGGAAACACCGTGCACCTAGCTACCTTGGTTAGCGCGCACTGCCCGCCACAGGAGTCTCTGGTGCGCGATGAGACAAGGATATCCCTACCGGCCAAACCCTCCCTAAACCGGACGACGCCCCACGGACCTCCCGGTTGCGGCCAATGAATATAGTTGGTCACAAATGTTTGATCTTGAACAGAACTTTCAACATCTCTCAATCAAAATTGTACTGCCAGAAGTACAGAAGACAGTGGGAGTCTGTACCTGAACAACTGTCAAATCAATTTGAGTAACGCTATTGTGTATTCTACATAGTGACGCAGTTTCACGTTATCACGCAATGATATCACAACGTCATTTAGCAATAAATCAACCTGCCTCCAGCAACTTACCCTGAAAATTAGTAGGCAACACTGCAACCAACTCTCTTATTCCTGCCCCTAGGCAAAAATATACCCCCTACTCAAACTGAGTTCTGCTTTAATACTATCGTAAGAGTAAAACCAAACTTTCCAACTTCCTCTACTCCAAAATTTAAAAGTACCATGTACTTCGCTAAATTTATAACGTATGTCAGTCAATCCATAAGAATAAAAATATTCGATGGGCACAACTATCGTAATTATCTCTCCGTTATTATTTAGAATTCATTAGATTTAGGTAACTGTCTCTTCTATGATTCAGCATTTTAAATACGACTCCATTCCCAATACGTTATTCCAGCGGACCATTTAAGCAAGACAACGTATTCCATCGAAATCGCCCCGCTATTATTTAGAATAGATGGGTCTTTCTGTCACGATCGTCTTGATAAGAGAGAGAGGACCAAGGCGCAGCGCGTGAAAAATACATCTTCTTTTAATGAAGGAAAAAACAAAACACTTACAAAATGAACAAAACAAACGATCGTGAAGCTAAACCGAACTAAGTGCACACATGCAACATAGAACATAGACAAAACACACAAAGACAACCCACCCCAACTCACGCCCTGACCAACTAAATAAATAAAAGAAAAAGGAACAATAGGTCAGGAACGTGACACTTTCAATTTAACTTAAACAAGCTATTAAAACGTTCAGTTTATATCCTAAACAAACACTGACTAACCGTATCTCTCCCGGCAAAACATATCAGTATTTGAATTACAATCTGAATGAATTTTAGTCTATCGGTGCCAAGGCTGAGATACGAACCCGAGTCTCCCGCGTGGCAGGCAAAAAGTTTACCGCTGAACCACCATCCCTATTGGAATGACGGAGCCTCCCTGCAGACACCTCTATTATTATAATTGTCTGTAGCCGCAAACTCCGGTTCCGAGACAATTCCCAGAAAATAGCCCTAATTTAAAGGTCCAAGCTTTTCCCCAGCGAGGATTCTCCTTACTCTCGCTCTCCTTCTGAAAACCAGACTCTAGCTGTGTTTAAACCTTGTTCCCTCTGCTTATTCTCATCCTTTCCACATTCCTTATGTATCTGTTTTATAAGCAAATCTAGCTTTTCGTGTCTCTATGTGTCACGGTTTTCTAAAGTAGAACCCAGAAGCAGACCAGGACAAGGAGAGTAGGACGAAGGTGAGTATTTATTTACAAGTTTAAACGTAGAGGTAGAAAGATCCAGGTGGCGGAGCGGGCAGCGGAGGTGAGTTGATGGGAGTGAATAGGCAGATCCAAGGGAGTAACAGAAGCCACCGACGACCAGGCAGGAATGGGGTGAGTGTTCCGGGTGAATGATGTTCATGGCTAACGATCCGGCAGGGAATGGATGTCAGGTCAGAGCTTATGAAGTGGAGGGGTGATGATCAGGACCAGGTGTGCCGATAGCTGATGGGATACAGGTGCGGGTAATCAGAGATCTCCCAACTAGCTACGTCGCCCGGCAACCAGACAGGGTGCGTTCCAGGACACCGGAAAAACACTCCAGGACAGAACACAGGCAAAAACAGACTCAGGAAGCGGGATTCGTGACACTATGTGTGTGCTTTTTTACCGTTATCCAATTACTATAGTTTTGTCCTGCACAATCTATGTGTGTGTCTCTTTTTGTGGAATGGTCGAACCTATTTTGCGCGCCTCCGGTAGTTCTTGCCTCCCTTCCTACTAATATACTTTAGATCAATTACTTCAACCAGTGTTACTTTTAGGTCTTACTGTTAGATCTTAGTATGTTAGATCGGCTAATGTATATTGGCCAATTTAACGTTTAGGTCTCAACATTAGATAGTTTCCATTGGTAGTGCGTGCAGATACCTTCGTGCCATTTCGGAAAATCTATGTGTATGTAATGTTTGATGTGTGTTTCTCCTTTCTGGAAACTTTATCTATAGAGTTGACTGTCAATCGGACATTAGGTCTCAAAGTTAATATCTCGTATCCACTCCGCTATATTAGGCTTCCCTCTCCTCCTTTTTGGACTTTATTTCAGTACTGTATAGGTTAAGTTATCTTGTTCGCATATAATTACCTCCCTCTCTCACCAAGCCTAGTTTATATCCTCTTAGGACTTTATTTAGGTATGTTTGTTGAATTGGATCTATGGCTAATCTACCCTGTGTTTAATTAGCCATATGAGTTATCCTATTTGTACAAGAACACCGTCCTATCTCACAGCACCTATTTAATATCCCCCCTTAATAACCCCTCTGGCCACCAAGGCCGCCGGATCTATTAAGCCTTAATAACCCCTCTGGCCACCAAGGCACCCGGATCTATTAAGCTAATTTTATTTATGGTAGTGCACCTTACCTCAGGGCATTTCGGACCTGCCCTGTTATCGATATTGGTTAAAAAATCTCCTGGTGAATCTGTTTGGAATACCCAAGCTCCTATTATTGATAAATTCTAAACATTTTAGAACATCAAATCAAAGATATCTTAAATCATTCCCCCCAAATTCGTAAATAAAGATTTACTGAACTGTCTTGTAGACTTGGAAAAGCAATGTAGGTTGGATCTCGCCACCACCTCTGTCGTGTACCAGTTCACCACTGGCCTGAAATAAACCCTCAATTCAGAGGTCAGGTCTTTGTCTTACGGATCCTGGATCCGCCCGTGCACGGTTTTCAGCAGTTCCTTGGGACGACAGAGGCAGATATTGAGATCCGGCTCGAAGGACCAATTGTTATGAGAATTCTGTTCTCATGTTCATTAACTGAACTTCAATTAAAATACTCTGTCTGTTACTAAGAATTTGTAAGGTTCTTATTAAAATGAAACAGACAGAGGCCAGTCTACTTAGTCAGCAGGTTTATTTACGAGAGCTCTGCTTATCATTTCCTGTACATTGGTCTATATACCTCACATTTCGTCATAAATGTCCCTCCTCCTCTCAGAAACAATGACAATATAGTTCACAAGTCTTCTCCTTCTCATACATTGCCTGCCACCTGTTATACAATCTACTACAAGCCCAAGGTCTCTCCCCTCCCTGGGTGGGGACAGAATGTCCTGAAAGGAACACAGTAGTACAGCTCGTCTGTCGATAGCTCCTCTTATCTCATACATTGTCTCACACTTGCACCCTGCTTACATACTAAAAAGGAACAAAAAGTCCTTGTTCCAGTTCTGACTAAAACTACACACATCAGATTTAGATTTATGATTCTAATACATTTCATACATTCATACAGTGACAGGGTAGAATTCCGTTAGTTATAGTATACATAATTTAGTCATTATTCATAAAAATCATAACAGTATGTCTTCTGCTTTGTTTGTTAAACCCAATCACTGACCCCTTTTTTCTAGCCCTGGGGTGGCAAACTCTTCTCGCGGAAAACTACTGTTCCACAGGATTTTGTTCCAGCCTTTATCGAACACACCTAACCAGTTAACTCTCCCTCCTTCTCCAGTCCAGCTTAGGCCAGAAAGTTTTTTGATGAGGGAGTGAAGACCCTGGAAGGTTTGCTGAACTTTTAGAGCTACTTTTTACAGCACTTTGGATTTGAGATGATACAATGACTATGAGGTTAATGTGCAGACTGTCAGCTTTAATATGAGGGTATTTTCATCCATATTGGCTTACAAACTATCCTATTCCCAAGACATGCTAACCTTTCACCATTACATTAATGGGAGGTTATGTTATCATTTTGGGGGGGAATGATATTTATGCCTCTAACTTTCTCAGTCATCATTATTCACGATTCATTCAGGATTATCAGTAATCATGGCAGCATCCACATTAATGTAGAAGTGTTTAGTAACATATTCTATTCCATATCGATTCATCTCAAATTCAAGCTGACAGTCTGCACTTTAACCTCAGTCATTGTATCATTTAAAATCCAAAGTGCTGGAGTGCACAGACAAAACAAAGAATTTGTCACTGTCCCAATACTTTGAGCTCACTGTATATTAACACTGTTACGCTTTTAGATCTGAAGAAAATTGAACACAAGCTCAATCATCATCAGCAGATTGGACTCAAGTAAGTGTGAATTTCCTGTCAGTTGATCACTCTGCCTGCCCCAATGTAAGTGTTTTGCTAATGTTGTATGACCATCAATGGTTGGTGTCTCATACATTCCAATTTAAGTTTCCTGTGCATGCTTGGTGGCGTGTGTGTGACGCTGCTCTGTGTCTGCTGTAGGTACTTTGAGGAGTTTGAGAAGAGGATTCCACGAGTTAAGATGTTGGTGGGTGATATTTGCTGTTGTGAATACTTTTTATGACATTTTTTAAAAGTGGTTAGAATGGAGTGTATTTACTGTTACTACTGTCTTAGACTTTTTGTGTGTTTGTCCAGACATTCATTCTGCAGGAGCTGGAGTTGCTGGATGCTGAGTACATCAGGACTATCTGTGGAAGCTACAGGAGAAGTGAGTCCTGACATGTAGTGGTGTACTTGGTGGTTTTTAGTATTAATAACTCTGTGTACTGTTTAGATGTGCATGTTTCATGTATGATCAAGGAAGTGATTGCAGTGGGAAGGAAAATGTTGTTTTTATAAAAACTAGATTATTTTATGTTTTGGGTAATTTCCTAATTATTTATCTGTTCCTGCATTCTCTTCTGCAGGTGCTGAATCCAGTGGGGATATTGAGATCTTGCTGACTCACCCAAACTACACCTTTATGGAGGAGAAACAGGTGACCACCAAACTCCACAATGCCTACTGCTGCTTTGGTACTGTAATGATTAATATACACTAAGATAAGTGGACATTGGGTAAGTGCAATCTCCATTTAAGTGCTTTACAGTTCACCAGTCCAAATACATTCTTCTTATTTGCCATGTATGTCTTCATGCTTTGGTTTAGTACATGCATTCATGACAGCCCAAGGGCATTGCATTCAACAGAAGACGACCTCTTATGACCTTCATATGCTCATCCCATCCTTTCTTTGTTGTTCTTCTTCAAGCCCAAACTTCTCCATGTCGTGGTTGAACATTTTGAGTTCATTGGGTTCATTACAGACACTGTCCAAAGGAGACACCAAATTCATGGTGAGGGCTGCGTGTGGCTAGCTAGCTACAGGGAATTTTGCTTTATCTGTTTCTTTAACAGTGAAATTAACTAAGATGTTTTGATTTGTAATGTAGTTTGTGCAGCAAGGGTCTGTACTGCATTCACTTAACTAAATTGGAAGCAACCGTTCAAGCACATGGCTCACTGCTTATTTATGTGATAGTTACTCTCTCTAGTCACATTAGTCAGAATGTTTATCTATTCAACCTTTATTTTACCTGGTCGACGACCTGGTCATTGATTTGATAGTTGCTGTCTCTAGGGAGTCTGCCAGCTGCAGCAAAATTATGAAGACGGGGAGGAATATCTTCACAGGCGCATTGATATCAGGTGGGTAGCTAGTTACAAACGCACCTCATCACATGTTGTTCTGATGACTCCGTTACCTGAGGAAGGTCAGACAGAGCACTTTCAACAAGTCATTCTATCTCCCATTATATCTATTTGTCACATGCTTCGTAAACAACAGGTGTAGACTAACAGTGAAATGCTTACTTACAGGCCCTTCCCAACAATGCAGATCGAATGAAAATAGAGAAATAATAGAAAAGTAAAAGCTGTAGTAATAAAGACAAAATGAGTAATGATAACTTGGCTATATACACAGAGTACCAGTACTAAGTCAATGTGGAGGGGTACGAGGTAATTGAGGTAGATACAGTACCAGTCAAAAGTTTGGACAGACGTACTCATTCAAGAGTTTCTTTATTTGTACTATTTTCTACATTGTAGAATAATAGTGAAGACATCAAAACTATGAAATAACACATTTGGAATCATGTAGTAACCAAAAAAGTGCTAAACAAATCTAGACTATACAGAAGATAGTCCATATTATGGGAAGAACAGCTCAAATAAGCAAAGAGAAACGGCTGTCCATCATTACTTTTTAAGACATGATGGTCAGTCAATCAGGAAAATTCAAGTGCAGTCTCAAACTATCAAGCGCTATAATGAAACTGACTGTCATGAGGACCGCCACAGGAAAGGAAGAGCCAGAGTTACCTCTGCTGCAGAGGATAAGTTCATTAGAGTTAACTGCACCTCAGATTGCAGCCCAAATAAATGCTTCACAGAGTTCAAGTAACAGACACATCTCAACATCAACTGTTCAGAGGAGACTGTGTGAATCAGGCCTTCATTCTTGAATTGCTGCATAGAAACCACTACTAAAGGACACCAATAATAAGAAGAGACTTGCTTGGGCCAAGAAACACGTGCAATGGACATTAGACCGGTGGAAATCTGTCCTTTGGTCTGATGAGGCCAAATTTGAGATTTTTGGTTCCAACTGCTGTGTTTTTGTGAGACACAGAGTAGGTGAACAGATGATCTCCGCATGTGTGGTTCCCACCGTGAAGCATGTAGGAGGAGGTGTGTTGGTGTGGGGGTGCTTTGCTGGTGACACTGTCAGTGATTTATTTAGAATTCAAGGCACACTTTACCAGCATGGCTACCACAGCATTCTGCAATAATACGTCATCCCATCTGGTTTGCGCTTAGTGGGAATATAATTTGTTTTTCAACAGGACAATGACCCAACACACCTCCAGGCTGTGTAAGGGCTATTTGACCAAGAAGGAGAGTGATGGACTGCTGCATCAAATGACCTGGCCTCCACAATCACCCGACCTCACCCCAATTGAGATGTTTTGGGATGAGTTGGAACGCCGAGTGAAGGAAAAGCAGCCAACAAGGGCTCAGCATATGTGGGAACTCCTTCAAGACGGTTGGAAAAGCATTCCAGGTGAAGCTGGTTGAGAGAATGCCAAGAGTGTGCAAAGCTGTCATCAAGGCAAAGGGTGGCTACTTTGAAGAATCTCTAATATAAAATATATTTTGATTTGTTTCACAGTTTTTGGGTTACTACATAATTCCATATGTGTTATTTCATAGTTTTGATGTCTTCACTACTATTATACAATGTAGAAAATAGTAAAAATAAAGAATAACCCTTGAATGAGTAGGTGTGTCCAAACTCTTGACTGGTTCTGTATGTACATATAACTAGGAATAAAGTGACAGATAATAAACAGCAGCAGCGTATGTGATGAGACAAAAAAATGGTGTAAAAAAGGGTCAATGCAGATAGTTAACCAAATAGCCACCCAAACTATTTAACTAACTATTTAGCAGGCTTAGGGGTAGAAGCTGTTCAGTGTCCTGTTGGTTCCAGACTAAGGACTCGTTCCAGACTTGCATCGGTACCACTTGCCATGCGGTAGCAGAGAGAACAGTCTATGACTTGGGTGGCCGGAGGCCGTCCTCTTGACACCGCCTGATAAAGAGGTCCTAGATGGCAGGGAGTTCGGCCCCAATGATGTACTGGGTTGTATGCACTACCCTCTGTGTCGCCTTGCGGTCGGATGTCAAGCAGTACCAAGCAATGATGCAACCAGTCAAGATGCTCTCAATGGTGCAGCTGTAGAACTTTTTGAGGATCTGTAGGCCTATGCCACATCTTTTCAGCCTCCTGAGGGAGAAGAGGTGTTGTCGTGCCCTCTTCACAACTGTGTTGGTGTGTGTGGACCAAGATAGATCCTTAGTGATGTAGACAGGAAGGAACTTGAAGCTCTCGACCCTACACTACAGCCCTGTCGATGTGAATGGGGGTATGCTCGGGCCGCCTTTTCCTGTTGTCCATGATCAGCTCCATTGTCTTGCTGACATTGAGGGAGAGATTGTTGTTCTGGCACAACAGTGCCAGGTCTCTGACATCCTCCCTATAGTCTTTCTCATCGTCGTCGATGGTGTCGCTATAACCTTGCTCTAACAGAAACGCCATTTCCTTTATCTTACTGCAGGTTAATTCCTAAGGACCAGTATTACTGTGGTGTGCTGTATTTCACTGTCAGTGACATCTTCAATAAGAACATGAGAACTCCCGCTCTGGAGAAAGGCTTCACCCTCAACGAGTACACCATCCGGCCAGTGGGGGTCACTGGTGAGTCACACAAATATCAGCAGTCCAAAATCAACCCCTTGCCTCTGCTGTTAGACATATTATGTTTGGTTCTGAAAGGTCCGGATGGGTGTAAGCTGAGGAAACTCATATTGCTTACATGCAACGAATCCTTCAGATCCAAGTGTCTAGAGGTGGATTTTGGATTAGACACCTGTATCTTAGATACATTTATGAATTTCAGTAAAGAGGCAGTTAGTAAACAGGCAGTTAGGAAAGCAAAGGCTAGCTTTTTCAAACAGAAATTTGCATACTGTAGCACAAACTCCAATACGTTCTGGGACACTGTAGTCCATGGAGAATAAGAACACCCCCTCCCAGCTGCCCACTGCACTGAGGCTAGGAAACACTGTCACCACCGATAAATCCACATTAATTGAGAATTTCAGTAAGCATTTTTCTACGGCTGGCCATGCTTTCCACCTGGCTACCCCTACACCGGTCAACAGCTCTGCACCCCCCACAGCAACTTGCCCAAGCCTCCCCCATTTCTCCTTCACCCAAATCCAGATAGCTGATGTTCTGAAAGAGTTGCAAAATCTGGACCCCTACAAATCAGCTGGGCTAGACAATCTGGACCCTCTCTAAAATTATCCGCCGCAATTGTTGCAACCCCTATTACTAGCCTGTTCAACCTTTCTTTCGTATCGTCTGAGATCCCCAAAGATTGGAAAGCTTCCGCGGTCATCCCCCTCTTCAAAGGGGGAGACACTCTAGACCCAAACTGCTACAGACCTATATCTATCCTACCCTGCCTTTCTAAAGTCTTCGAAATCCAAGTTAACAAACAGATCACCGACCATTTCGAATCCCACCTTACCTTCTCCGCTATGCAATCTGGTTTCCGAGCTGGTCATGGGTGCACCTCAGCCACGTTCAAGGTCCTAAACGGTATCATAACCGCCATCAATAAAAGACAATACTGTGCAGCCGTATTCATCGACCTGGCCAAGGCTTTCGACTCTGTCAATCACCACATTCTTATCGGCAGACTCAATAGCCTTGGTTTTTCAAATGACTGCCTCGCCTGGTTCACCAACTACTTCTCAGACAGAGTTCAGTGTGTCAAATCGGAGGGCCTGTTGTCCGGACCTCTGGCAGTCTCTATGGTGGTGCCACAGGGTTCAATTCTCGGACCGACTCTTTTCTCTGTATATATCAATTATGTCGCTCTTGCTGCGGGTGATTCTTTGATCCACCTCTACACAGACGACACCATTCTGTATACTTCTGGCCCTTCTTTGGACACTGTGTTAACTAACCTCCAGACGAGCTTCAATGCCATACAACTCTCCTTCCGTGGCCTCCAACTGCTCTTAAATGCAAGTAAAACTAAATGCATGCTCTTCAACCAATCACTGCCCGCACCTGCCCGCCCGTCCAGCATCACTACTCTGGACGGTTCGGACTTAGAATATGTGGACAACTACCAATACCTAGGTGTCTGGTTAGACTGTAAACTCTCCTTCCAGACTCACATTAAGCATTTCCAATCCAAAATTAAATCTAGAATCAGCTTCTTATTTCGCAACAAAGCATCCTTCACTCATGCTGCCAAACATACCCTCGTAAAACTGACTATCCTACCGATCCTTGACTTCGGCGATGTCATTTACAAAATAGCCTCCAACACTGTACTCAACAAATTGGATGCAGTCTATCACAGTGCCATCCGTTTTGTTACCAAAGCCCCATATACTACCCACCACTGCAATCTGTATGCTCTCATTGGCTGGTCCTCGCTTCATATTCGTTGCCAAACCCACTGGCTCCAGATCATCTATAAGTCTTTGCTAGGTATAGCCCCGCCTTATCTCAGCTCACTGGTCACCATAGCAACACCCACCTGTAGCACACGCTCCAGCAGGTACATTTCACTGGTCACCCCCAAAGCCAATTCCTACTTTTCCTTCCAGTTCTCTGCTGCCAATGACTGGAACGAATTGCAAAAATCACTGAAGTTGGAGACTTACATCTCCCTCACTAACTTTAAGCATCAGCTGTCAGAGCAGCTCACAGATCATTGCACCTGTACATAGCCCATCTGTAAATAGCCCATCCAACTACCTCATCCCCATATTGTTATTTTTTGCTCCTTTGCACACCAGCATCTCTACCTGCACATTCATATTCTGCACATCTATCACTCCAATGTTTAATTGCTAAAATGTAATTACTTCTCCACTACGCCCTATTTATTGCCTTACCTCCCTAATCTTACCTCATTTGCACACACTATATATAGATGTTTTCTATTGTGTTATTGGCTGTATGTTTGTTTATTCCATGTGTAACTCTGTGTTGTAGTTTGCGTCGCACTGCTTTTCTTTATCTTGGCCAGGTCGCAGTTGTAAATGAGAACTTGTTCTCAACTGGCCTACCTGGTTAAATAAAGGGGAAATAAAATAAAAATCTCTGTCATTAACTGGTGGGTTAGCCAGCAGTTCATATCTGTTTCTCTGTGGTTGTCGGTATGGCCGGAGAGCCTCTGGTGGTGGACAGTGAGAAGGACATCTTTTACTACATCCAGTGGAAATACAGAGAGCACAAAGAGCACAGCGAGTGAAAGGAGGGGCTAAAAATACACTTTTTATCCCCACATGATTTACCTTCAAAGGCTGAAAATTGTGTGTGTGTGTTTTAGGGTTTCTATATATTTTGGTGTTTGTTTTCCCAGGAGGGAAAAATAGGACAAAACCTTTTAGGTTTCTCCCACAGTCCCACAGACTTTTTATACCAGGAAATATATATTGAAGTGAACTCAGTGTTTTTCAAATCACTGGTAAATGCAATGATTCATTGAGAAGGAAATATGCTTTAGATTGTCAACACATTTAGAGCTTCAAACACACTTTACCTCATTATATGCATGATCTGGTTTTTGATTCCCAGTGATTTCTACAGTCTCTGACAATGCCAAGAGTAAGACCAGAATAATTTGTTTACAGTGCTGTCACTCAGCATAAACATGCAAATATATTTGTATTGATGGTGCTAAAGTAATAACTTATCATGTGTATCAAACAGCAACACCGTGTGTCAGTCTGCTTGTCGCTGTCTTGTTTGGCTAGCTAGGCAACAATGCCTTGCCTTGACTAAAGAAACACACTGGCTAAAGCATAGGGCTACTGCCAGATCTTTTTGGTATGCCTGACTAGTCACTCCTGCAGCATCTGTGTACATTGCTGTTTCCCTCACTCACTGTCCAGTTTCATATTTATGATCTGTGGAAGACATTTATCATGCTTTTGAGATGAAGTTAAGATTTCCATGTGAGGCATTTCTAAATAGACTTTTATTAAGTGTTTCTCATTCTGCTGGAGTTGACCTAGTATTTTATATCAAACCTGTTTCTCCATTTGTAACTCACCCATCAAAAATCACAATATGCCTTTTTAAATGATTTGTTCTGGTCTAATTCCTCAAATGGAAAAGCAGAAAAATCTGTGCGCTCCCGGATAGTAGTTCATATGGTGCTCTTCGATGTACCATGTTTGTGGCATTGATGAATAAATCATTTTACTTCAAGTCAGGTGTTTTCTATACTACATGGCCAAAAGTATGTGGGTATATGCTTGTTGAACATCTCATTCCAAAATCATGGGCATTAATATGGAGTTGGTGCCATAACAGACCCCACTCTTCTGGGAAGGCTTTCCACTAGATGTTGGAACATTTCTATGGGGACTTCCATTCAGCCACAAGAGCATTAGTGATGTCGAGCACTGATGTTGGGCGATTAGGCCTGGCTCGCAGTCGTAGATCCAATTCATCCCAAAGGTGTTCGCTGGGGTTGAGGTCAGGGCTCTGTGCAGGTCAGTCAAGGTGGCACTATGCATTGGGGCAGGTAGCATTCTCCTGGCATCTGCCAAACCCAGATTTGGGTTTTCAGGAAGCTCCTGGCGAACGGTTATTATGCTGACGTTGCTTCCAGAGGCAGTTTGGAACTCGGTAGTTAGTGTTGCAACCGAGGACAGACAATTTTTAAGCGCTTCAGCGGCCCCGTTATTTGAGTTTGTGTGGCCTACCATTTTGCGGCTGAGCCGTTGTTGCTCCTAGACATTTCCACCTCACAATAACTACACTTACAGTTGACCGGGTCACCTCTAGCAGGGCCGAAATTTGACGAACTGACTTGTTGGAAAGGTGGCATACAATGACGGTGCCATGTTGAAAGTCACTGAGCTCTTCAGTAAGGCCATTCTACTGCCAATGTTTGTCTATGGAGACTGCATGGCTGTGTGGTCGATTGTATACACCTGTCAGCAATGGGTGTGGCTGAAATAGCTGAATCCACAAATTTGAAGGGATGTCCACATACTTTTGTATATATAGTGTAGGAAACTAGCTTCTTTGCAAAAAACTAGCCTAGTATTCATAGTACATTGTAAATATCTGACTGCCACAAGAATAGCATTCTGTACAAGTCAGGACCTAATGGATATATAAGGCAACAAATATTAGTTAAATAAAATATGGAACAGTAAATGAAAATATTCAACATATATCTTTCGTTTTGGATCAAGGTAGCTAGCTAGGTGTCAGCTAGAGATACGTGCAGGAACTTGTAGGGATTTGTAGTCTTGCATGATATCTACTTTGATGCTAATTAGCATTTTAGAATCTGAGTGTAAATAGAGCCGAATATATTGATAAAAGTCACCTTGCCGGGAGAGATGTAAATGGTTATCAAAACGCCACACCAGGGCAAGCCTACATGAAACAGATATTGTTTGAAGTGGTTCTAAAATTCCCAATGGGAAACATTTAATGGCGAAAAAACGATTGTAACCATTTCCGTGTTTGACCGTTACACGGAACCCAAACCGGCTGTGCGCGTGCGCCATCGTGCATAAATGTATTTTGTCCCCCTACACCAAACGCGATCACGACACGCAGGTTAAAATATCAAAACAAACTCTGAACCAATGACATTAAATTGAGGACAGGTCAAAAAGCATTAAACATGTATGGCAATTTAGCTAGTTAGCTTCCACTTGCTAGCTAATTTGTCCTATTTAGCTAGCTTGCTGTTGCTAGCTAATTTGTCCTGGGATATAAACATTGAGTTGTTATTTTACCTGAAATGCAAAAGCGACACAAGATTAATTTAGAAATCCAAGTTATTCAATTATTGCGCGCCAACGAGCGTCTGCGATGCCAAGGGCTAAAATAGAACTCCTTTCTATTTCTGACGCTGATCACGATGAAAGTCCTGCCTCTCCCATCTCATTGGTTTATAGAAGCAGGTACCCACGTGTCATCTCCTCATTGGTTATACCCACGTGGGTGATTGAAAGATGAACTGTGTTGCCGGTGGTCGTGGTAATACTATTGTAATGAAACAGCAGGGAGCAGGTCTCGAACCCTCGACCTTCTAGCCCGAAGTCCGGCGCGCTATCGACTGTGCCGCAAAAGCATGCTCGTGCGGCAGAGTCAATTTCCTCGCTTATAAACCCAGGGTCGTTACTCTACTCCCTCCTTTCAAAGAGCGCGTCCTCGCGCTAGCTTGCGACTCTACGTCTTACAGGAACGCGCTCACCGGCCAAGCACACGCACTGTCGTGGATGCAAGGTCCAATCACTTCTGACACCAATGTAATGAAACAGCAGGGGGCAGGTCTCAAACCCTTGACCTTCTAGCCCGAAGTCCGGGGCGCTATCGACTGTGCCGCAAAAGCGGAAGAGTTGATTTCCGGGCTTATAAACCCAGGGTCTTTACTCTACTCCCTCCTTTCAAAGAGCGCGTCCTCGCGCTAGCTTGCGACTCTACGTCTTACAGGAACGCGCTCACCGGCCAAGCACACGCACTGTCGTGGATGCAAGGTCCGATCACTTCTGACACCAATGTAATGAAACAGCAGGGAGCAGGTCTCGAACCCTCCACCTTCTAGCCCGAGGTCCGGCGCGCTATCGACTGTGCCGCAAAAGCATGCTCCTGCGGCAGAGTCGATTTCCACGCTTATAAACCCAGGGTCGTTACACTATGATAGTTTAGATGCGGATGGATTAATTGTCGGAGTAGAGGACCTTGTGCATTTCAGGTAAAATAACAACTCAATGTTTATATCCCAGGACAAATTAGGTAGCAACAGCAAGCTAGCTAAATAGGACAAATTAGCTCGCAAGTGCAAGCTAACTAGCTAAATTGCAATACATGTTTAATGCTTTTCGACCTGTCCCCAATTTAATGTCATTGGTTCAGAGTTTGTTTTGATATTTTAACCTGGAGGCCGTGATCGCGTTTGGTGTAGGGGGACAAAATACATTTATGCACGATGGCGCACGCGCGCAGCCGGTTTGGGTTCCGTAGGTTTTATGGCTATTATGACACGTCCACCACAGATAGAACAACGAGACAGATATTTCACCGGATGTATAAATGTGAAGCATCCGGTTGGGTTCCACTCACGACCAAATATGGTCATGAGAGGAAGCCCGGTGGCCAGCACAGGGAATAAATGGAGCGAGATGGATTTTGTCCGGCATTCTGCACATTTTCTCATTGATGAAACATTTCATTTCCACACAGTTTTCTGTTTTCGAAACTATAATTTGTAACGAACAGAGTGGACTGCGTTTAGTAGACTTTACCCTTTGCCAAAGTTTCAAAAAAGTGCGTTGTTTAGGAGCGCACGGGCGAATTGAGATATTGCACACGCGCACTTCACAAAGTAGTCGTTCATTACGGAAATATCAAAATAAATGCTGGAACACGTCAATAGGATTTCACTGGAATGTGCTTGGCTCTACTAACTATGATTGACTTGGTAACATTGGAAAGACAGGCTCTGGTTTATGTTGGGTTAGTTATAAAGCTATTTTTGTCCACTGTGGGGCTCTATTCTGGGGGTTTCCAAACACGGTCGTGCCACCTGAAATTTCTGGAAGATTGCCCATTATTTCGTTTTTCTAAAGACACAGAAAACGGAGGCAGTGGGAGAACCTATTCAAGTAAGTAGATATATTCTGAAAGTGATCTAAAACGATGTATTATTAGCTAGCTTTCTACAAAAACTTGTGTTGAGGATAACTCAAATGAGCTGCGAACGTAATGTTAGCTAACTTTATATACTGTATAGTTAGCTACGGGAGTTTAAATATCACCCGTTTGCTAACTTCATATTAACTAGTTAGCTACAAACGCATCAAGATAGCTAACAGCCATGGAAGAGGGTGAAAGGATTAGCTAGCACTTCCAGCTGTCAGAGAAGGGAGAGGAGGCTACTCTGGATAGGACCGGTACCTTTTGTGGGAGGACATAATGAAACTATTCTCCAGTTACAGTACCTAGCGAGAAACTGAGGACATATAGCAACATAATATTCAGGGCTGTCTAACTTGAGTATAATGCAGCCTGTTTAGCTTTCTGTTCTCAGATACAGAGAGTCGTCAAATCCTGTCTGCAGATGAAGAGATCCCAATGAATGTTATAAGAGTAAGGGTACATCCTTGTATGCCAAGGATTGTGTACCAAAAATTGTTTAAAAGTCGTAAAAAGTTTATACATTGCAACTGGAGCAGGTCAACCCTGCTGGGTATACACACTTCTGTTCCAGCACACACACCTGATTCAATGTATCAAACCTAATTAGTTAATAAAGTGTGCTATTGTTGGGCTGAAACAGAAGTCTACTCACCCACTAGATCAGAGGGAGGTTGGCTGCCACTGGTATTGAATTTTTTTTTTCACATGAAATTGTTTTAGTAATAGCCTACTTGTTACTAATATGTCTAACCTTTTACATAAGTTAGCTTAGTTGTACACTTTGAAATATGAAAATGTTGATTCTTTTCTTTCTTTTTTAACAATTAAAACCAGTTTAAACACTTAACTATTATTCAAGATGACTAGTGTTGATGATAGATCACAATCCTAGAATAAAGATGGGAAGGGAATCTGTCTCTAATTTGTCTGTATTCTCAAATGAACTTGTTGAACATGAACATGAAAAACACTTGTTTTTCTTCACTCGTAAGATCTCCACTTTAGTTTTATTTGTCACTATTTTTTTCACAGGATATCAGCCATGTGAACCCATTTTGCAGCTGATAATGGCATGCAACGCCAATGCAGCCATAGGATTACAGCAGTGGTTCTTAACTCCAGTCCTTCAGTACCCCCAACGGCACACTTTTGTTGTAGCCCCGGACAAACATGCCTGATGATTAGTTGACAAGTTGAATCTGGTGTGTTTCTCTGGGGCTACAATTGTGATAATGCCTAAGATATTTTAGGTCCCGGGGTAGGCCGTCATTGTAAAATTAGAATTTGTTCTTAACTGGCTTGCTTAGTTGGTTAAATAAAACACTATCACAATTTGTCTATGCTAAATGTGTTTAAATTGTAAAGACAAGGTGAAGGTGCTCTACTCAAACCACACAACAGAATCATTTAGATTAACCACGGCATATTACAACAATATTGTATAATTGAGCGATGTCTCCTTTCATATTTGGAAAAGGACAAAGTAGTTTAAGTAGAAACTGATGCTGCTGCAGCATTGTCATCTTCAGTGGGAATGCAGTTGATGTGGGTGTCTTTATAGGTCAGCTGGTGAACCTACAGTAGTACATAAATGAAAAAAACACCTGATGTTAGAATATCACTTCATGTCATCTAGACCATCAGGGTTCTTGTTGTGTTTAATTCATTCAGGTGTTTTAGTGTCATAAAGATGACATTGTTCGGCTGGAACAACCACTCAACACAGCAGGTTGTCTTATCACATTGAGGCCTTTGTCCAATGCTGTAATTATCATTGGGTTATTTTATGACAATCACTGGAGTTTTTTGTTTGTTTTTGTGTGCAATAGTGACCTCCAGGCTCCTCTTCATGTCCATTGCTAGAAGGAATCCAGCTTTTGTTAAATTAATATTTGACATTTCATAGCAGATTAGGATAATTTAGGCTGCAGGTTGGGAAAAGGGTTAGCTAAAATGCAAAACAACTATTTTGGGACAATTTGACCAAAGCTGGATCCCTTTTAGCCAGTACCCCTTCTTCATAGGCCTGGATTACATGGTTGCGTTCAAGACGATGTCGTTTTTATTGGTCTGTTGTCAGTAGAGTAAACCTAGGCTACCATCGTATAAAAAAAGTGCTACTTTCTCCAGTCAGTGTAGAATTGCATGACATGTTTATCAAAGGCCACATCTTCCAGTGCAAAGGAAACGTCTCTAAACCTATGCCACTACGCGCTTGTTAATAGCCTAAAAAGGATCACTATCCAATCTACTCATCACAAATGCGATGATCGAGGCATACATTCCTTTGTTAAAGGTGCATTTTTAGCTTCCCCAAAATGTTACTCACGTGATACATGCTAATTGCTAGACTACAAGCTATCTAGCTAATGTTAGATAATTTAGTGTTAACACCTGGTTAGCATAACAGCTCAACTAAATTCGAAATCAATCAAACTTGATTTGCCAGTGATAATGATCGTAGTAGATCAGTTACTGAGAGCTGTTTGGGTTCAGGTCTTGAACCCAGATATACCGTGTTGATGAATCAAATCATTTTAGGCACTGTTATCATACAGTTTGAGGTAGCCACTCGGCTGTTATTGTCAGAATTAATGCGGTGTTCTAACATGGCCGCCAGGAGGCGTCGTATTAAGCTCGGTAATTTAGTATGATCTCTATGCCTTTGTGGCTTTGTTTTAGTCTGCTAAACAGCCAGTTAGAAGCAGGTCATGGCTAGAAGGGATCCAGCTTTTGTAAATGGAACGTTTTTTATTTTATTTAATCTTTATTTAACTAGGCAAGTCAGTTAAGATCAAATTCTTATTTACAATGACGGCCTACACCGGCCAAACCCCGGACGACGCTGGGCCAATTGTGCGCCGCCCTAGGGGACTCCCAATCACGGCCGGTTGTGATACACCCTGGATTCGAACCACTGTCTGCAGTGACGCATCTAGCACTGGGATGCAGTGCCTTAGACCGCTACGCCACTCGGGAGCCCAACGTCAGATAGGACTTTTCGTAGCAGGCAGCAAGCTAATATCAAAGACAGTACAGTGAAGGATATGTATAAGTTACCCCTTCTGTAGGTGGTACAGTATGGTTTAGGAACTGATAAATTTGTTTACAACGGTTTCCACCGAAACCAACAACTCGTGGGAACCGCAAAGCATGATGGGTTGAAATAAAATGCAATGAGAAACACCAGCGAAAGCTGCGAGAGATTAACCAATAACTACACCGAATGCATAACGGCTTAGCCAATAGGAGATAGGTGCGATCGGGTCCAGTCAGTTACACACCCACATTACTTTCTGTCAACCACTACTTAGCGGGAGTTGTAGCTGTTAAGCCAGGCGTCCATACAGCGGAGACAACCGGCGTTGGATTAATTAGGTAAAAATGAGCTTGGCTATTATGAGATGTTGATCGTTATCATTTGCTGGTCTATTATTAATTTGCTATCTGAATTGATAAGTAACGTTACAGTTGAAACCGTTATTTGCGTCTGAGTGGCACACGATGGTAATTGACGTTGATTCACCTGCAAGCTAGCTAGCGTTTAGATTGTCAGACAGCTATCATTAACTTCCATTTTGACATCTAACGTTCGCTAATATCGTGACATAATGACTTGTTAGAGAAGTAAGTTAGCACCTAAAGGAAAACAATGCTGTTTGCTCAATGTTAACGTTAGCTAATTTTAACTCTTGACTCATTTGGGAAAATGGTGTTAGCTAGCTACTGTATAACTTGGCTGTTTTGTCTGTAACAATCTTGACAACTAACGTTAACTAGCTAGCAAACTAGATATTTATCAAAGCAAAGGTCCTCCCCCCACCGGGTGATCATGTGGAAAATTTCGTTAACATTCTTTGGAGAAAATAATTCTAGCTAGCAATTAACTTTAGAAGCGTATCCATAGAAACTGCGCAGTAGCGGTGATGGAAATTGTTATGCAATGTTGATAAAATAATAGTTCCCAGGGATGCCATGTGCCAGTTACGTAACTTTTATTTACATGGCAGCAGGCCAAGTGGTGCTTTGTGTGTTAAGCTCTGATCTGAAGATGCAGCTTTAGCTACTAGTGGAAGAGTCTTAACACGCCAAGCGCTTTATAGAAGAAGTGAGTACCGTTAAATGCTGGGTGAGCCCAGGTTAATCCTCCCATGCCATTAATACCGTGATGTGTTTTGGTCTCCTAGGGCAACCATGTCTGACAGAAAAGCAGTCATAAAAAATGCGGACATGTCGGAGGAGATGCAGCAGGACGCAGTGGAGTGCGCCACGCAGGCACTGGAGAAGTACAACATCGAGAAAGACATCGCTGCATACATCAAGAAGGTACCCAGATGACAGTTCAATGACTAACTGGTCAATGGAAGTCACTGAACTTCACTAACAGCGTTGTGCGGAGACCAGGCTTTGTGGAATCTAGCCCCTAATACATCGATTCGCCCAAGGTCAATACTTAAAAATAAATAATAATGCAAGCCGTCTACCTGTTTGGCCTATGTAGTTGCGTGCCTTTGTTTGCTGTCTTTTTCAATTAATACCAATCAAATACCACCAGACTATTTCCTTGTTGAGATATCAATTGGCGCATTTGCACTGAGTTGCTAGCTTAATGCAACAGCA
The DNA here is from genome assembly GCF_016432855.1 of Salvelinus namaycush. NCBI lineage: Eukaryota > Metazoa > Chordata > Actinopteri > Salmoniformes > Salmonidae > Salvelinus > Salvelinus namaycush. Next base: position 90,638 of record NW_024059319.1, on the reverse strand, counting down.
TGAGCAAACGGTTGTATTTGATTAACGTTTATTGAAAAAGTATGGATTTCAGCTAACAAAATAATGAAACTAAAGTACACACTTAAGTACACGTGGCCATTTACGTTTTTAAGTATTGACCTTGGGCGAATCGACAGTGGGAGCTAGATTCCACAAAGTCTGGGTGAAGTTCATTAAACTTTCTTCACTGTAGAGTTTAGTCCGCTAAGTCTGTGGCTGAATGACTCTGCCTATTCCTCATGCAGAACAGTCCTTGTGGCTCTTGCCAAAAGTTACACTCGGGGCTGCAGGGAATTGATTGGATGTTGCAACGCGTGTTTGACGCTCAAAGGATCCGTTTAATTGCGTACACGGGTAAAGGGATGTTATCCCAGGTTTTGGTATGAAATTAAGTTTAAATAGTCACACCTTCATACTAAATGTTAGCTGCCTGACTTACTGTTACTGGTTTACTATAAATCAAGGGCAAACTATATGAAATTATTTACTAGGTACAGTTACAGCTCTCGAGTGGCGTAGCGGTCTAAGGCACTGCATCTCAGTGGAAGAGGCGTCACTTGAGTTCCTTGGCATCCACATCACCAACAAACTAACATCCAGGGCCTCTATACTAGGCGGTGTCAGAGGAAGGCCCTAAAAATTGTCAGACTCCAGCCACACTAGTCATAGACTGTTCTCTTTGCTACCGCACGGCAAGCGATACCGGAGCGCCAAGTCTAAGTCCGAAAGACCTCTTAACAGCTTCTACCCCCAAGCCATAAGACTCCTGAACATGCTGCTGCTACGCTCTGTTTATCTATGCATAGTCACTTTAACTCTGCCTACATGTACATATTACCTTGACTAATCGGTGCCCCCTGTATATAGCCTCGCTATTGTTATTTTACTGCTGCTCTTTAATTATTTAGTTTTTTTTTTTTTTTTACATAACACTTATTTTCTTAACTGCATTGTTAAGGGCTTGTAAGGTCTATACCTGTTGTATCTGCATGTGACAAATAAAATTTGATTTGATGGATGCCAGGTTGCAGTTGTAAATGAGAACTTGTCCTCAACTAGCCTACCTGGTTAAAGGTGAAATAAAAAATGATCTTGGCAAATGAGAAATGCTCTCTAACAGGTATTGTAAATAAAAATTTGAGATGCACTTTATGTGGAACATTTCTAAGATCTTTTATTTCAGCTAATGAAACATGGGACCAACACTAATTTTGTTCAGTAGCTCACTTAATGGTTTCCTCAATGAATGCTGTGTCTGTGATTCATCACTGCATTCCTCTCTCTGCCCCTCCCAGGAGTTTGACAAGAAGTACAACCCCACCTGGCATTGCATCGTAGGGAGGAACTTTGGCAGCTACGTGACCCATGAGACCAAGCATTTCATCTACTTCTACTTGGGCCAGGTGGCCATCCTGCTTTTCAAATCTGGCTAAGCGGCCAGCGGCCCCAGCCCCTTCAACACCAACTGACCATTAAATACTGACTCGACAGAAAGGCTCTATCATCCTGGTCAATGGGGACTGCCTTTTTCTGTGCTGCTTTGTTTATGAAAGAAAAAATACATGGCCATGTGAGATTAAACACTTGTATTTATTTTTGTTTTCTACTACAGTAGATTTGATGTCACCGGTTTTTATTTTTATTAAAGCGATATTGTTTGGCTCTCTGGGTTTATCTTTTGGAGTACTTTATTTTAGCTACTTATGTTCACTCCTTTTTATTTGTGCTATCAAGCTTGTCACGAAGTGGATTGTCCAAGTTGATAGAATGACAGATTATGTAAGAGGCCATTTTATTTATGATAACCAGAAACTACATGCGGTGGCTGACAATATTCTCACCTCACTCACTTAACCATAAATTACACTCAGGTAAATGTCAAAGATCACATGAGGTAAAGGGCTCTTTGCCAAAATCTTCCATCAAATCGTGTTCATACATCTGCCACCGGTTTCCGAGTATAGCAATTGTACGGGTTAGATGGCTACAGCAGCGAGAAAGGATTACTTTCTAATTGTTTATTTAACCTTTAACTAGGCAAGTCAACACATTCTTATTCACAATGACGGTCTAGGAAAAGTGAGTTAACTGTTTGTTCAGGGGCAGAACGACAAGATTTTTACCTGTCAGCTCAGAGATTCATTCTAGCAACCTTTTAGGTTACTTCTAGTCGAACCAGGGAATATACACTGCTCAAAAAAATAAAGGGAACACTAAAATAACACATCCTAGATCTGAATGAATGGAATATTCTTATTAAATACTTTTTTCTTTACATAGTTGAATGTGCTGACAACAAAATCACACAAATCAATAGAAGTCAAATTTATCAACCCATGGAGGTCTGGAGTTGAAGTCACACTCAAAATTAAAGTGGAAAACCACACTACAGGCTGATCCAACTTTGATCTAATGTCTATAAAACAAGTCAAAATGAGGCTCAGTAGTGTGTGTGGCCTCCCTACAACGCCTGGGCATGCTCCTGATGAAGTGGCGGATGGTCTCCTGAAGGATCTCCTCCCAGACCTGGACTAAAGCATCCGCCAACTCCTGGACAGTCTGTGGTGCAACGTGGCGTTGGTGGATGGAGCGAGACATGATGTCCCAGATGTGCTCAATAGGATTCAGGTCTGGGGAACGGGCGGGCTAGTCCATAGCATCAATGCCTTCCTCTTGCAGGAACTGCTGACACACTCCAGCCACATGAGGTCTAGCATTGTCTTGCATTAGGAGGAACCCAGGGCCAACCGCACCAGCATATGGTCTCACAAGGGGTCTGAGGATCTCATCTCGGTACCTAATGGCAGTCAGGCTACCTCTGGCGAGCACATGGAGGGCTGTGCGGCCCCCCAAAGAAATGCCACCCCACACCATGACTGACCCACCGCCAAACTGGTCATGCTGGAGGATGTTGCAGGCAGCAGAACGTTCTCCACGGCGTCTCCAGACTCTGTCATGTCTGTCACAGTGTGGACCTTCTTTCATCTGTGGAGAGCACAGGGCGCCAGTGGCGAATTTGCCAATCTTGGTGTTCTCTGGCAAATGCCAAACGTCCTGCATGGTGTTGGGCTGTAAGCACAACCCCCACCTGTGGACGTCGGGCCCTCATACCACCCTCATGGAGTCTGTTTCTGACCGTTTGAGCAGACACATGCACATTTGTGGCCTGCTGGAGGTCATTTTGCAGGGCTCTGGCAGTGCTCCTCCTGCTCCTCCTTGCACAAAGGCGGAGGTAGCGGTCCTGCTGCTGGGTTGTTGCCCTCCTACGGCCTCCTCCACGTCTCCTGATGTACTGGCCTGTCTCCTGGTAGCACCTCCATGCTCTGGACACTATGCTGACAGACACAGCAAACCTTCTTGCCACAACTCGCATTGATGTGCCATCCTGGATGAGCTGCACTACCTGAGCCACTTGTGTGGGTTGTAGACTCCGTCTCATGCTACCACTAGAGTGAAAGCACCGCCAGCATTCAAAAGTGACTAAAACATCAGCAAGGAAGCATAGGAACTGAGAGGTGGTCTGTGGTCACCACCTGCAGAACCACTCCTTTATTGGGGGTGTCTTGCTAATTGCCTATAATTTCCACCTGTTGTCTATTCCATTTGCACAACAGCATGTGAAATGTATTGTCAATCAGTGTTGCTTCCTAAGTGGACAGTTTGATTTCACAGAAGTGTGATTGACTTGGAGTTACATTGTGTTGTTTAAGTGTTCCCTTTATTTTTTTGAGCAGTGTATATTTTACCCATACCGACGCAACATTTATCTTCCTATAGCAGTAGTTTAACTTGGGCCAGGCCATAGAATGGGATTTATAGGATCCCTGGTCCAGACCTAAAAATAATTCAGACCGTCGGGGCTACTCGCGCCTCGTTAACCATTTTGTTTACAGCAGTTACGTTCCTTCACCGGCAACTCAGTATATCCTCCATTTGGGGCACCGAAAAGCAAGCAAAATGTATAGCAAAGAATGACACCGCTTGCATGTAGTCATCACGACGTATTTGAAGAGCATTGTAAAAGCGTCTATAGGAAGTTTATTTAGAAACCTAATACTCCACAAATTGAATGTACAGTAATTCGAATAAACAATTATCCAGGGCATGTGTGCTAGGGCACAATACACTGCACCCACATCTCATGGGGTGCTACCAATGATATGTTAATTTAGAGCAGTCTGCCACAAGAGCTAGTTCTAGCAGCGAACATGTGGGTAGCCAATGCAGCCAGCGACTGTCCACCAGTTTCCAGACCTCGTGTGGCCCAAGTTAAACTACAGCTGTCCTTTATGGAAAGAGTTGCAAAACCGTGTCAAAATAGCATGTACCTGTCCCAACATCCTTGTATGGGAGGTTAATGTATGTAGTCAAACCGTTCAATCATTAATACTTTAGTGCCAATTGACTAAAAGCTTTTCAATCTATACCAGTGAAGACATTCTCTAGTGTAGGGGTGAATGAAAGCCAACTGGAAACTGATTTGGTAGACAATAAGACAGACTTCAATGGCAGCAACCTGAGACTCCCTGAATGCCATGGCGACAGCCCACCCTGCCACAGAACCCCATTAAGAGTTATGAATTACAAGGGTGCTGCTGGGGCTCTACCAGGACACCTCCAAAAGATTGTGTGTTGGTGGGCTATTGTTGAAGTTTTGACATTTTCAAATCACATAGAGCCAGAAGGTGGGATAGGACTGTGGTGGTACTCTTTATTACAACATTTAGAAAACCAGTTTGTGAGGGTAGACGCCGTTGGAGAGGCAGAAAGAGGAGCGCAGGTAGCCCTTCAGCTGGGGAACCTTCTTAATGAGGGGCAGCAGCTGAGAGTCTACAGTCTTCTGGTCCTCCTTCCTCTGCTCTGTCAACTGGTACTTCTGTAGCGGGGGAAGCAAAGTCAGACAACTTTAGCATTTTCTATTTACAACCTAGTTTTTTTTGCCACAACCAAAGCGGAAAGTAGTTATCTACCATTTATTGAACAATAGACCCCCACCCAAGTGAAAGATTTGAGCTGTCCGGATAAACGGACTGTATTCTCCAAATAACATTCTAAGGAATGAGGGATTTGGATTTATACACGTGTTGCGCATCTAGTACATGGGTCAGCAACAGGGTCCGCAGGCCAAAACCAGCTGGCAAACAAATACAAAAAACACCAGGAATCCAGCTAAAAATGGTTTATTTAGGAAAACTGTTCACCAAGTATTACCACTAATACATTTTTAAAAGGAAATGTGATCGTGTCTAAATGTAATCAAGGTATAAAATTGTTATTTTAAAATGCAATCTCTTTTTGTGGTCAGTTGTGGTCAATTTGCACTGTACCAGTTATTATGATTATGTTACTGCCCGTCGACCATCCACTCTGACAAATCGGCCCATGGCTGAATCTAGCTGCCTACCCCGATATATTATGTGCACACTGCTTGTACGCTACCAGTCCAATGACAACCTTCAATAGTTACCCCTCACCTCTACTCCCTCCCACTAGTTTGTAAATCCCAGAAGGGTTTGCAAGTGTGTATAGGTTGTGTATGTTTAATGTGGGGTTTACCTCTTTCTCTGTGTCAAAAATCTCTCCCTCCTGGTGGCGGGGTCTCCTCAGCCTCTTCTTCTTGAAGTAGGCGTCTGACAGAGTCTTGGGGATCTTCATGCCAGAGATGTCAACCTTGGTTGCTGTGGCGATGACAAACTTTTGGTGTGCCCTGCGCAGGGGGACACGGTTCAGGGCCAGGGGACCTAAAAGTTGGAGAGCGAGTGGGGGATTGAGTTACAACTGAAATAGCAAGAGCAGCATATTTTCAAAACATCACATCAAGGTAGGTATGGATACCTGATGAGGTACTGCAGCTGCACAGACATGAATGTGAAATAAAATCTCACTGGAATTCTGAAAATAACTTTATGCAACACTTGTTTTGCCAATCCACCGTGATAAATAAGAATATTTCAAAGAAAGCACTGGTTGTTCTTACCAGTTACAAGCAGGAGACCACTGGAGAGCTGCTTCAGAAACACAACACGCTGAGAGGAGAGAGAAGAGACAGTCACTGGATTGCACAGAACAACATCTACCACATGTACATGCTACAGTAGGGATCACCAGCCCTGATCCTGAAACAACAGGGTATACAGGCTTTAGTTCCAGCCTAGCGCAAACCCACCGGATTCTTACTTACTGGTAAAATCAAGTGCCACAGCTGAAACCATCAAACTGTGGCTTTCTATTAGAATAAAGAGCATTAACAAAACTGTCCACAAGAATAGTACAACAGAAATTGTACTAGGCCACTGCCAATTTAAATGTATAGGGAAACGCATTACATAAATCTTTAACAAATCTGTTCAGATGTTCATCAACTTGAGTTTAATGAAAATGTTCCACTTTACACATTTATGTGCTCCCCAATACAATGCTGCGAGTGTCCTCTGGCAATTGAGCCGCACTTTAAAGCTGACACCATAGCAGCAGGACCTGCTGGGTGAATTCAGTGTGTGGGCGCAGTCCTGTGTGTGGGAACTACTGTAGTATGCCAGCAGTATGCCTGTGTGAGGCTTGTATGTGTCGTGTTTCTATGTGTGGGCAAAAGGTGAACTGATTTGTCAATGTGGGAGTATCAGGCAGCTTATCACATGTAGGGCACAAAAGGGCAGCAGAGCAACAAGGGTTTTAAATTCATATGCACAGCACACAATCTGCAATATTATTGGTTGCAAAATAATTCTACAGTGAGTAAGCCTCAGTGTGAAAGCAACAGATATTTATGAGTAAGAGCAGTGTCATGAGTTTGGCCATGAGGGTTCTCACCTTCCTGCACTGGCATCCAGTTAGCAGGACAAGGACAGTTTAAGGTGGTGTGGCTGGAGTGAGGTTACGGTATGATCCAACTCAATGACACATGAATGGGTGTGCATACATGAGTATTAATGCATGCGATCTAACCTTTCCGCGGTGGCGTCCAGTGAGCAGTACAAGCACGGTTCCTGGGGTGATGGTGGCACGCAGGTTCCTCTTATGCTGGCTGAAGGGCTTCTTACCATGGCTCTTCAGTTTCCTTGCCACATCCTCTGTGGGGTAGTAACGGGGCTGGGGGCAAACAAGTCAAGGGATATTACACAACCTCACAAGTGTAGAATTAAGCAACGCCACATCTTGCTACCAGACCTAACTGTATGCAGTATATTGAACCGATGAAAAGTCCAAACCAGCATTTTTATGTATACGACAGACCAAATCCGTCTCAAACCGGAATCTTGATCTACTGAATGTGGAAGTGAGCTACAAAATCCAGCAATGGTTACAACGACCCAAGAGAAACTTGATTCCAACCACAATTTGGGAAACAATGTTTGAGTGAGCGAAAGACTCACCATTTTGCGCATCTTGACAACACGAGTGCCTCCATTCTTGTCACCGCCAACAGTCTTGGTGATGGTGGATGGGGTCTTGACCTTCAGCTTCTTCTCAATCTAAAACAAGGACCGACAGCACACGTTGAGGCTTTCCGTACACTACACAAAGAAATATGACTCAACATTAACCAACATCTAGTTTTTTTTATAAAACTCTGAACCTGTTAGTATTTATTAGGTATCCCCATTAGCTGCTGCCTTACTCTTCCTGGGGTCCAAACAAGTTTAACAGGTTTAATCTAGAAAACCAAAGTTACCGCTTCCCCCAGTCAGTGTGCCTCCCCTCTCTCACCTTGGTCTCAGTGGTCTTGGTCTTCCGCTTGTACATGGCCCTGCGGGCATACATGGCGGAGCGAGAGTAGCGACCGATGCCCCTGGCCAGGACAGGGTTCCGGCTGCAGTGAGCCTTCTTGGCCACTTTCTTCTTGTCTCCCTCTGCCATCTGGGGAGAAACGGGGAGCAGAATGGGTTAAACCCAGACAGTTCTACAATAGAGCAATATTTCTAATATAGATTTATAGGATTGTAGTAATTCCATGGTCGAACATTCATTACTAGTGGATCATGAATGACTGATGCTGGTTAGTTAACTACTTTCAATATGGTGCTGAAACAGAACTTGACAGCTAGCCTGATGTTAGCTGTAATTTTTCAGGTAAGCACATTGTGGCTTCAGATATTCAAGAACGGGTAACCAAAATACTTGGCTGTAAACTATGGTCAAATTATAGAGCAAAATCAGCAGGCCCCATCACCGGGTGATTGCCTGCCACTACAACACTAGCATGCCATGAACATTTCTGCAACTTGGTAACATAACAGCACAAGTGTGCAGGTAAAAACGGACATTTGAACAGACAAGTTAATTAGGCATTTAACAGAATTGACAAAACACCTTAAATTGACTGGAGAAAGTGTACACGCAAGCATGGGCATATACCGGCATGACAAGTCGTAGCTAACGTTACGTTAGCTATACCATTCACCTTAAGTTAGAAACCAAGCCGGCTGGCCCTTACGTTTTAGTTGTGAGGGACAGTGAATAGAAATTAAACATGGGCCAAATCTGAAATCTGCTCAAGAATTACAACGCGTTGAGATATGTAGCAGGCAGTGGGCCTACGCTTACGAAACATAACGCTATTTATTTACAAGTCATCACACATAAAAACAACCATATTCAAACATAAAGACTCTTAAGGACATAATCAATAGCCCCGTATAAATTGGATGCGGTTATTTGGTACATTTTGTATGGATGAACACCGATTTTATTTATGCAGTAGTGTGGTGAGACGCCATTCTTACCTTTGCTATGAAAAAAAGACCGATATCCGGGGAAGTTACGTATATAAGCACGTTGCATTTGACGTTGACGTAAACAACGCAAACAAATCTTGGCCCTTGTAGTCCTTTGAGAAAAAACAAATTTAACAATAAAATAAAACAATTTATAGTCAATAAACATTGTTAATGAAATCTATGAATGCTGTATTTGTCTGATAAGAGGAGTAATGTTCATATTTGTAATTTATGGACAAATCTACATTATTTCCAGCAATCATCAAGTAATGATGAGCTGTCTAAGAAAATATTTGTATCTATAGTCTCATAGGACCAGTTTCCAGGACCAAGATTACGGTGGTGTTCCAGGTCACCTTCTTTGCAGACACACTGCACAGAGCAGCACATTGCTATATTGATGTGGATCCTGAGATACATTACATGACCAAATGTATCTGGACACTTGCTTGTCAAATATCTCAATCCAAAATCATGGGCATTAATATGGAGTTGGTCCCCCCTTTGCTGCTATAACAGCCTCCACTCTAATGGTAAGGCTTTTCACTAGATCTTGGAACATTGCTGTGGGGATTTATTCCATTCAGCTACAAGAGAATTGGTGAGATTGGGCACTGATGCTGGCTGATTAGGTCTGGCTCGCAGTCGGCGGTCCAATTCATCCCAAAGGTGTTTGATGGGGTTGAGGTCAGGGCTCTGTACAGACCAGTTAAGTTCTTCCACACCGATCACAACAAACCATTTCTGCATGGACCTCACTTTGTGCATGGGGGCATTGTCATGCTGAAACAGGAAAGGGCCTTCCCCAAACTGTTGCCACAAAGTTGGGAGCACAGAATCGTCTAGAAGGTCATTGTATGCTGTAGCGTTAAGATATCCCTTCACTGGAACTAAGGGGCCTAGCCCAAACCATGAAAAATAGGCCCAGACCATTATTCCTCCTCCACCAAACTTTAGTTGGCACTATGCAAACCATTTCTCTTTGCACCCAATAGCGTTCTCCTGGCTTCCACCAAACCCAGAATTGTCTGTCGGACTGCCAGGTGGTGAAGCGTGACTCATTACTCCGGAGAACGCATTTCCACTGCTCCAGAGTCGAATGACGGCGAGCTTTACACCACTCCAACCGACGCTTGGCATTGCGCATGGGCTTGCGTGTGGCTGCTCAGCCATGGAATCCCATTTCATGAAGCTCCCGACCAACAGTTCTTGTGCTGACGTTGCTTCCAGAGGTAGGTTGGAACTCGGTAGTGAGTGTTCTAACCAAAGATCATTTTTACATGTTACGGCACTTGACGGTCCAGTTCCTTGAGCTGGTGTTGCCTACAACTTGCGGCTGGGCCGCTGTTGCCCTTAGACATTTCCACGTCACAAGAACAGCACTTAGTTGACCATGGCAGCTCTAGCAGGGCAGAAAATTGACAAATTGACCGATACCGATTATTGGAGGACCAAAAAAAGTCGATACCGATTAATCGGCCGATTTAAATTTATTTGTAATAATGACAATTACAACAATACTGAATTAACACTTTATATAATACATCAATAATATCAATTTAGCCTCAAATAAATGAAACATGTTCAATTTGGTTTAAATAATGCAAAAACAAAGTGTTGGAGAAGAAAGTAAAAGTGCAATATGTGCCATGTAAAAAAGCAAAGTTTTAAGTTCCTTGCTCAAAACATGAGAATATATGAAAGCTGGTGGTTCCTTTTAACATGAGTCTTCAATATTCCCAGGTAAGAAGTTTTAGGTTGTAGTTATAGGACTATTTCTCTCTATACGATTTGTATTTCATATACCTTTGACTATTGGATGTTCTTATAGGCAGTTTAGTATTGCTAGTGTAACAGTATAGCTTCCGTCCCTGTGCTCGCCCCCAGAACACATTGACAACAACCACCCTCGAAGCAGCGTTACCCATGCAGAGCAAGGGGAACAACCACTCCAAGTCTCAGAGCGAGTGACGTTTGAAACGCTATTAGCGCGCACCCCGCTAACTAGCTAGCCATTTCACATCGGTTACACCAGCCTAATCTCGGGAGTTGATAGGCTTGAAGTCATAAACAGCTCAAGGCTTGAAGCACAGCGAAGAGCTGCTGGCAAAACGCACGAAAGTGCTGTTTGAATGAATGCTTACGAGCCTGCTGGTGCCTACCACCGCTCAGTCAGACTGCTCTATCAAATCATAGACTTAATTATAACATAATAACACACAGAAATACGAGCCTTAGGTCATTAATATGGTCGAATCCGGAAACTATCATCTCGAAAACAAAACATTTATTCTTTCAGTGAAATACAGAACCGTTCCGTATTTTATCTAACGGGTGGCATCCCTAAGTCTAAATATTCCTGTTACAATGCACAACCTTCAATGTGGTCATAATTACGTAAAATTCTGGCAAATTAGGCAGCCCAAACTGTTGCATATACACTGACTCTGCGTGCAATGAACGCAAGAGAAGACACAATTTCACCTGGTTAATATTGCCTGCTAACCTGGATTTCTTTTAGCTAAATATGCAGGTTTAAAAATATATACTTCTGTGTATTGATTTTAAGAAATGCATTGATGTTTATGATTAGGTACAGTCTTACAACAATTGTGCATTTTTCGCAAATGCGCTTTTGTTAAATCATCCCGTTTGGCGTAGTTGGCTGTCTTTGTTAAGAAGAAATAGTCTTCACAGTACGCAACAAGTCATGTTAGCAGGCAATATTAACTAAATATGCAGGTTTAAAAATATATACTTCTGTATTGATTTTAAGAAAAGCATTGATGTTTATGGTTAGGTACACATTGGAGCAACGACAGTCCTTTTTCCGAATACGCACCGCATCAATTACATGCAACGCAGGACACGCTAGATAAACTAGTAATATCATCAGCCATGTGTAGTTAACTAGTGATTGATTGATTGTTTTTTATAAGATAAGTTTAATGCTAGCTAGCAACTTACCTTGGCTTCTTACTGCATTCGCGTAACAGGCAGGCTCCTCGTGGAGTGCAATGTAATCAGGTGGTTAGAGCGTTGGACTAGTTAACTGTAAGGTTTCAAGATTGAATCCCCGAGCTGACAAGGTAAACATCTGTCATTCTGCCCCTGAACAAGGCAGTTAATCCACCGTTCCTAGGCCGTCATTGAAAATAAGAACGTGTTCTTAACTGACTTGCCTAGTTAAATAAAGGATAAAGGTGTAAAAATAAAATAAGGCGTCCAAAAACACAGATTTCCGATTGTTATGAAAACTTTAAATTGGCCCTAATTAAATCGGCCATTCCGATTAATCGGTCGACCTCTAGTCCACATTCACTGTATAATGCCTGAAGTTGGCACAGTGTAAGACCTAGTAACTACTACATGATACTCCATAAAGAATCACCAACAATCTCACACATGACAATTTGTGAATCCCAGGTTTTTCACTTTAATCATAAAAAAAGATCTTTACAGGCAACCTGACAGCGTACACACGTCTTACATATATATCCAGTAGTTAAGGCAATGGTGATCCATGCAAAGGAGTGATAATTCAGGCAAGAAATTCTGGATAAATTATGCAGCCAACTCAACACTCACCTCAACTATTCATATGCTACAGCGAGACGTAAATGGTATGTCCTGCTATGAGCTAGCATTGTCGCTAAGGCAAACAAAGACTTACAAAAACAGGAGTTAGCCCTTCAGATTCACAAGGCCTCTTTAAACAGATACAGTATGGTTGCCATAGATGAACATTTAGAAAAAGGTAAGAGGAATATGAAAAATCCAAGAAAGGAGGGAGTTTCAGACATTTATGTTCCTAAACATACCATTGTCTTCTGTGTTCAGAGAAACAGCCATTTTCTGGAGTAATTATGAGATCTTTGTATATTTTTTTCTGAGTGTAGATGCTAGAGCCATGTCTAATTTGAAGTGTGGGTCAAACATACAAAGATCTTAATTTTTTTTACATTGGAAAGTGGATATTCTTACATTTCAAGTCGATACTAAGAAAACTCTACATTGGACAAAAACCTACGGTCTTATTCGAGTGTGTATATGGCATGTACTCTATTGAGTATGTAGGGTGTGGTGTGTGTTAAGAGTGTGGATGGTATTCTAAGTACCCTTCTGAGTGTGGATGGTTTGAGCGGTTCCTCAGTGAGTGTTCTCTATGATTATGGCGATACCCTGGCCACCACCGATGCAAGCTGATCCCACAGCATACTTTCCCCCAATCCGCCTGAAGGAGAGAAAGCAAAACCAAATGTAAATCACTCATCTGTGAGATAATATGAATTGCTCAGCCATTGAACAGTGTTATTTATTAATTTAGCTTCTGTATGATGATTGGCTGAAAGCTGTGGTATAGAACAGCCCTTAGCCGTGGTATATTGGTCAGATACACCACAACCCCCCCCCCCCCCCCCCCCCCAGGCCTTATTGCTTAATTAAAAACCTCTTACCTGTTCCCTTACATAAGACACATTTTTTTTCAAGATTTGATTAGACAGTTTGTTGAACTACATATTGAGTGATAAGTGCTCTGAGTAGTAAGAAGACTACTGGTGTGGTGGGGTTACCGGAGCTCGTGGACCAGGTGAGCAGTGATGCGTGCTCCTGAGGCTCCCAGGGGGTGGCCGATGGCAATAGCCCCTCCATCAGCATTACTCTTCTCTGGGTCCAGACCCAATGCCTTGGCAACTGCCAGGTACTGAGCAGCAAATGCCTCATTCACCTGAGAGACAGCAAAGGTGAGAAAGAGGACATGAGAAGTCAGAGCAGGAGAAAGAGAAACAGAGCAAGTGAGAAGGAGGAAGTCAATTCTATAGGGTGCGCTACAAGAAAGAGATTGAGTAAAGCAAAACAGAGCAACACAATATCTGCGATTTCCTGCATCAGTTCCTATTCATGAACTTAAACAGACAAGCATACCTCCACCAGATCCATGTCTTGGAGGGTGAGACCTGCTTTCTTCAGGGCTTCTGTGATGGCTGGGACTGGGCCTGAGGGGGGAGAATGCCAGAATCTTACCAACAGAAACCACTAGATGGCCATGCTAGAAAGGACTATATTTGGCTGTATCATATGTTTTCATCAAGTACATGAGATATGTTGCCAGTCACCCACCAATTCCCATAATGCTTGGGTCACAGCCAGAGACGTGATAGGCCACTATTCTTGCCAATGGGGTGAGCTTGTGCTCCTTCACAGCTTCCTCACTGGCTATCACCACGGCAGCAGCTCCGTCAGACACACCCTGTTGAAAAGGAGCAGAACTTGAAGAACAGTACATTAAAAACTAGCACATGATTTAAACCTAGCACACAAAAATTATCTGCATGACATTTAAAACCGGTGTGCTTGGAGACAGACTGAATGTGATACTCCGTTGGCAAGAGTTGGTAGGAACTGGATGAAAGGGCTTGGACCCAGAAGTGAATCAGTTTTGTTAAGTACTCACTGATGAGTTGGCGGCAGTAACCGTTCCTCCCTTTTTGAAGACAGGGGGTAGCCTAGCCATCTGCTCCAGGGTGGTCTGGGGACGAGGGTGCTCATCCTGGGTCATGGGTACTTTGCCCTTCTTTGCCTTCACGTCGATGGGTGCAATCTCTGCCGTGTAGTGGCCCGCCTCATGGGCTAAGGTTTAGAGCGCACACAGACAAAGTCAGTGATGTAGTCAGCATTCAGATAGAAATCTGGAAAAGCTGTTCATTGTCATGACAAGATACAGAAGTATTTCTGGTTTACAGAGGACAGATAATCAGGAATTCCTTATTAAAATCAGGACAGTCTTCATGCCTTAAGGATTGTAAACATGTAAGCGTAGTTATGTAAGGGTTGACCTCTAACCTGCCTTCCACCTCTGCTGGGTCTGGTGTGCGTATTTGTCACAGTCGTCTCTGCTGATCTCATATTTCACTGCCAGGTTCTCTGCTGTGATGCCCATAGGGATCTTAATGTGCAGGTCAGTAAGCCCCGCCCACAGAGTGTCCTCTAGCTGAGACAAAGAATACAGAACATGTTAGTTTAGTCCTTGGCATTGGTTTCGAGCAGCTGTTAAAGGGCTCTTGCAGTCAAAAATTATCAAAACCACACACATTTGGTTCTTATCCCTCATTTATTAATTCAATACCTTGAGGTCGAGTCCGAACTTGGTTCCGAAGCGAACGTTGCGGACAGCGTATGGCGCCTGGCTCATGCTCTCCGAGCCTCCACACAGCACCACCTCTGAATCCTTCAAACAGATTTCCTACAGAGACATACAGGGTCTTAAAGGGGACAAACGCACAAGGCTGCTAATGTTCCTAAGCAATCAGCAGAGGAAGAAACCATGCACCTACAATTGACCTACAAACAAAAGGGTAGGTGACACTGCGGCAGAAAGAAATTTCCTGAGGTCTCTGACCAAAAACTTTGCATAATATATATTTTTTAATTCTAGTGTACAGTGGGCAGGAGTCCAGTTCAGACAGAGATACTTGAAGAAATGCTCAGTGGAGAGTAACAGTGTAGTCTTAGTGCTTACAGTGTGTCTACTGTACCTGAGCTCCATTGATGATTGACTGAAAGCCGGACCCACACAGGCGGTTCACGGTGAGAGCAGGCACTGGAATGGGCACCCCACACCTCAGGCCCACGTGACGAGCAATGTATGGAGCATCTGCAGAGCTCTGGAGAGAAAGAGAGTCTTAAGTCAACACACATTTCCTTCCTAGAGAGTTTATCCTTGCCTCAGCTTACTCTTTGGAGTTTTAGACCCACCTGCATTACGTTTCCAAAGATGACACTGTTGACAAGCTCAGGTGCCACTCCCCCAGCAGCAAGGGCAGCCTTGGAGGCATGCTCTGCTAGGTCTGTTGCACTGTGGTCCTTCAGCACCCCACCGTAGGTTCCAAACGGGGTCCGCTTAGCAGACACAATAAACACATCTGGATGGAGAGAAAGAGGAGTCGGTGTGAGGTGACTAATCAAGCTTTACTGCAGCTTTGGACATGGTTTGAGTGACAAAACAGTAAAAATATTGGACTTGAAAAAAGGCTGTCTTGCCTACACTCACTGCCTGATGAAAGTGCACGTTTGAGAGTCCTATCATAAAACTCCACTGCAGTGTCATTGCAATTCTCATGCAACTATGAAAAGTGTCACAGTCACCTTCACCCTACATTCATTTTCAACTCACCTAGCCTTTAGAAATGAAACGATAGAGGCAACTGTCAGTTGTTGAATATGTGGAGGGCAGACACTTGACAAGAAATACATATGTTCACATGTAGAGAGACTGACAACTGTCCTTTATTCATTTCGAATAATGATCACAGTTGGAGAGGCTAAACGGTGACAACTCTAAAGGGGAACACAATGTTTAAATTCACAAATGTAGGCTATAGTCAGTAGTGAGCAACTAGCCATGAACACTAGTTTGAACTTTGTCAACTGTCTGGAGCTTCTGGTTATAATTTGGCACCGACAGGCTATCAGCGTTACTACCCAGACACCTTTACAGAGCAAGAAAAACATGTCGGCAGAAAACTAAAGTATGCATTTCGTGGCGCGTGGTTTATGAAAAATAACATATTATTACTTACTTCTGAGCAGTGACATAACGTTGATTCCTCCTTACGTCCACGAAGGTCAATGTATCTGTTTGAACCGGGAGTCAACTTAAGGGCGCTTTTATGACAAACTCTGACAATCTTGGGTCGTCACTAGTTACCACAGCCACAAAGTCATAAACCCCGCCTATTTCTACAATTTATATTCTTAAAGGGTGCTTTTAAACCTAACCTTAACCACACTGCTAACCATATGCCTAACTTTAAATTATGACAGAAAAGCACATTCTTGTTTTCATGATTTTTTACGATATAGACCATTTAGACTTTGAGGCTGTGGTAACTAGTGGAAATTTGACCTTTTACCTAAATAATGTGTATCTAATCATTGAGACAAAAACATTCGACAAAATAACTCTGATCAACATGTTTCTGTAAGGAAATGTTAAATGGTTACTTGTACAATATTTATTCAGTTATGTAGCTATGTTTACTTGAAAAAGTGTCTAATGTTACTGACAAATTGTATCTCTGATGTAACCAGTGCAATCTGGTCTCAGAGCATATCTTGTTATTCGTTATGTAAATCCAGGACACTCCGTTTAGTATGATATTCTACTTTCGTATGGTATGTATTCATTTGTGGATGTCCATCACCCATTTGTATGATATGTTACCAATTACAATTCGTATTATATCTTACGAATTAGCAAAACGTACAATATGTTACAAATATACTAAACACATGATATATTACGAAAATGCTAAACGTGCAATATGTTACGAATTAGCTAAGAGTGTTATATATTACGAATTTGAAAAACTCTCAATGTGTTACAAATTTGCAAAATGTACAATATGTTACGAATTTGCAAAACGTATGATATGTTACGAGTTCTAGCTAGGTGGCTAGAGTTTAGGGTTAAATTTAGGATATAGGTTAGGGTTAGCTAAAATGGTTAAGGTTAGGGTTAGTTAGCTAACATGCTAAGAAGTCCCAAAGTTGTAAGTAGTGGAAAAGTTGCTGATTAGCAAAAATTTGTTGCTAACGTTTGCGTTATACACCCACCTCGACCAACCACCTAAGTTACCATCTGTCTTATGCAACCATACTAAACGTAACATTTCATACCAAATGGAGTGTATTTACGTACATAATAATACGACATGCTCTGAGACCGAGTTGCAACGTAACGTGAGCGAGGCGAGCTACAACAATGGGATCGAAAGTGTCCATGTGAAGCTCGAGCTAAATTTACGTCTGTTTCAAGTTGCACTTCCGTCCTGCGGCTGTCAAGGGGATAGCAATGATAAAATGTGTTGATACACGTGAATAACTTTTATCTGATTGGATTGAATAGTAATCAAATAGTATATCGATCATGTCCATTGCTGTATCGCGTGCCCTGTGTAGGGTATTGTCCCGACAGGCTGCAGTGCCAACTAATGTTAGGTGAGTTGTCTCATGCAATTCTGGTTAGCATAGGCAAGCTAGCTAACGTTAGCTACAGCAGTTGAACATGTTTTCTTTTCTCATCCAGCTGTTTGCTAAAACCTGAGCCAGTTAGCGAACTACGTTATCTATTCACTGCAGTGGAGTTCCACAAGGTTCGATTTTGGGTCCGGTACTGTTCAGTATATGTGTGTTACCTATTGGCAGTGTTATCAGAAGGCACAGCTTTGATTTTCACCGCTACGCAGACAATACACAAATTTAAATTTCTGTGTCACCAGAAGATTTTAGCTCCACGGATAATTTAGACTGTATTAGTGATTTAAATACTTGGATGGCTCACAACTTCCTCAAGCTAAATCAACACAAGACGAGGTACTTATTGTTGGAGCCAAAGCACAGAGAGAAAATCTAGCTGCACATTTTAATTCACTGGCAATACAAATAAACACCAGGTACATAACCTAGGTGTTGTTTTAGATTCTGAACAAAATGTTGAATCACACATTAGGAATGTGACCAAAATAGCTTTTTTACCACCTAAGGAACATTGCCAAGGTGCGACCATTTCTCTCAGGGTGATACAGAGACTCATCCATGCTTTTATTACAAGCAGGCTTGACTACTGTAATGCTATCCTGTCTGGTCTTTTCAAGAAAGCTGTTGGTCAACTGCAAAACATACAGAATGCTGCAGCATGGGTACTGACCAAGACCAGACGGAGAGCACACATTACGCTGGTTTTAAGGTCTCTGCACTGGCTGCCTATTAGTTTTAGAATTCATTTTAAGATAATTCTATTTTTTTTTTTTTTTTTTTTAATCAATCCACAATTGTGCACCCCAATACATGTCAGACATGCATTTAAGTTATGTACCCAGTAGGTCCCTCAGGTCCTCTGGCACTGGCCTTTTAACTATCCCAAAGACTAGGACCAAGAGGCAGGCAGCCGCTAGTTATTATGCCCCCAGGCTCTGGAATAGCGTACCTGAAGGTGGCTGAAACTGTAGACATAAAAGAGTTCTTAAAACACATCTTTTCTGCTTTGCCTTTCCTTAGGGTGCTTTTTGGTTGTTCAGTTTGTGTCATTCTTTTTGTTTTTTTATCATGTTTGTTGTGTAGTAAATACTTCAGCTTTTATTTTCATTTGTTTTTTCCTGTAAAGCACACCGCATTGCATTCCATGTCTGAAATGTGCTTTATAAAGCTTGATTTGATCTGTTACAGTGGCTAGATTGAGCTAACTAGTAGTTCTCCCCTTCCTCTGATTTGGTATGTTGTTCTGCACAGCTCTTTGATGGGAGTGGACGGTCATGTCAGTCAAGGTCCTTGGTTTGCATCTGTTCTCACATTGAAGACATCTGCGCCGCTAAGGTAAGTTGAAAATCCTTTTGTCTATAAAGGGTTTGTTCTCTGGTGCACTTTCAGACTCTCTTTACAGTTTCCTATAGGCACCATTTGTTATAAATGCACTACAAGCTCAACTTTCACTCATTCTGCCTGCGTGTGCTCTAACAGAGCAGAGCCCAAGAAGAAGAAGAAAGTGGACCCTCGTAGAGAGCAGATGGTGAGAGAGAGACTGAAGAAGAAGTTGAAGAAGCTGGAGAGAGTTCCTCCTGAGCTCATTCCCATTGAAGACTTCACAACCCCAGCCAAATACATGGACGAGACCAGGTATGGCTCACACACCTTTAGTGTTTAAATTAATGGAGTGGCTGACATTCCCATACAAAATCTGAGCACCACCATGAGTTACTATGGTGGGCACACCCTACCATTGAAGTAGGCACATCCATAAGCTTGGAAAATGTACTGTTGCTTCACCCCCAACAGTCAATAGTAGCTTAGTTTGAACCCTGCTTACCATAGTGATCTCCAGCAATAGTCTTAGAAACACACCAAAATCAGCTGATGGATTGAAATTGAGTATGATGCTGTGCTTAACCAATTGTTCTGTTTAGTGACACACTATTAGTTCAATCCAAATTAATTTCTCTGTCCCAATGTACACCTGAATAGATCCCTACTCTATTTGTTCATTTTCCTCAGGGTGCGTGGTGCTCCTCAGCTTCCCTTTGAGGAGAGTGAACGTCGGGCTCTACTGCTGAAGGAGTGGTCCCGCTACAAACAGGTAAATGTGATCTTGTAAGCCATTGTTGGTTTAAACTCTATCACTACAGTCATATTTGGAAGCAGAAATCAGTGAGCAGCCATTGACAGTACCTTCTTTGTAGACATTTTGATATACCCAGTTTCTGTGCCACATTTTGACTTCTTTCTGCTACGAGCAGACCCAACACCGGGCAGAGATGGAGGCAGTAGGCCTGGCTGTGGAGGCCCAGAGGGAGGCTCTGGAGGAGCTGAGGCTGGAGTCAGAGGAGCTCTACCAGGCAGCACTGAGGCCAGACCCCTTGCTCTTCCCCTTCAACCACCAGGGACCCAGCTACACACCGCCCAAGGCCCAGTATGAGGCACCTGAAGGCAAATACAACAACATCACCAAAGTCTACACCCAGTGAGAGGGTGGCAGCATTAACATTGTGGGCGTAACATGTGTTGACATGGTTATTACATCCCCTGGTCTTTACATGATTTGGACAGACTAAATATTTGACGAGCATGTTCATGAAAATAGATTAGACATGAAAGCTCAGAACAACCTCCCTGCCAACAATAGTGGATGGATGTCTCATTCAAAGGGTATTTCAACCGCTTACCGAACAGAGGACCATGACCCGGTCATATTCATTGTATTGACAACTGCCCTGTCATGGAACAAGTTTCAATTCAAACTCATAAAGTGATTCACATTCTGTACTGTATTGTTACATTCATAAATGTCATAGTTTAAATACAACCTTTAAGTAAAACATACCAGAGGGTTGAAAAAGGATTCACTTAAAAAAAAAAAAAAATTTTTTTATATACATTTGAATGTATATAACAGACTGTAGATATGGTATCCTGTGAAATAATACAGACAAAGAGCCCGTGTAATGGTGTTACAGAAACACTGGCCTCCACTTCAATAGGTAGAGAAACATACAAGCATACAGGTCAGTTTACTTGAGTGGCCTGCCCAGTCCCCTGACCTCAACCCAATAGATCATCTTAGGGATGAGCTGGAACGAGCTGTTTTGCAACATTAATGTACCGCCGTCCAATCTGCAGCAACTGTGCGATGCCATCGCGTCAGCATGGACCAACATCCCTGTGGAATGTTTCAGACACCTTGTAGAATGCCCCAAAGAATTCAGGCTGCGCTGGAGGCAAGGGGGGTCCAAATAAACTGGTCAGTGAGTGAATATCATTGCTCAGTATACAGACACACACATATCTTAATTTGTATAACTTATGGAAAGAATACAAAGCACATTTTCACAATCAATACTTGTGTTATTGATCTCGGTGTAGAACGCTGTGACTTTCAAGTGTAACAGTTTAACTTCCGTCCCTCTCCTCGCCCCTACCTGGGCTCGAACCAGGGAGCGAACCAGGGAGCCTCTGCACACATCGACAACAGCCACCCTCTAAGCATCCTTACCCATCGCTCCACAAAAGCCACGGCCCTTGCAGAGCAAGGGGAACCACTACTTCAAGGTCTCAGAGCGAGTGATGTCACCGATTGAAACGCTATTAGCACCCCGCTAACTAGCTAGCCATTTCACATCGGTTACACAAGCAGTAGAGGTACACTCTCCTAATACCATTGGATTACACTGGACACCTCTGGGAAGAAACCCTTTATGACAGAGTGGTTATGGTGGTCCTGGAGAGCAGGCTTTTCCCCAGCCAACTGAACTAATAGTGTTTAAAACAAAAAGCCTTCACACCCTCTGCAGGGGGCATATTCAGCTAAGTTACAGAACATTCAGATGTAATAAATTGTGTAGAACAGACATTCTGTCATGAACAAATACAACTTTTACCAGCTCTATACATAACAATTATAGATGCAATGTCAATAGATTAGTCTGAATAAGCCACTTGGCCATGGTTTACTAGCCACAACTCTACTGTGATTTAGATTACGTAACTCTACTGCTTCTACACCTGCATTGCTTGCTGTTTGGGGTTTTAGGCTGGGTTTCTGTACAGCACTTTGAGATATCAGCTGATGTAAGAAGGGCTATATAAATACATTTGATTTGATTTAGTTTACATAACTAAACAGACCTTAGATGCTACATTGTGGTTGGTTTGGCCATGTTTAGGGCCATGGCAGTGTTAACTCGGGATGGTTAAGACTGGGAGTCCTGGGGCTTCCCCTGGTGCAGGGCCATGTGCCAGTCTCTGGGCGGATCTCGTCTCAGGTCCCACACGGGTGAACTTTCTCTGCTCCACCATCCGGTTCCTCTCACTCTGCTGTAATGACTCCCGGGGTAGGGGGAGGACAGTCAGAGTTGGTTAGGGGACAGTGCAAGAGAGATCTTTCACAATTTCCTGTTCATAAGCAAACTGTAGCCAATATTTCTGGATGTTGATGGCATTTGCCCTGTAAATGCAGGATTGCTGGTTCCTGTGCTGCTTAGGCCGTTTCAAAGTGATGATTGAGTGCTCAGCTGTACCTTGGTCTCTGGAATTGGGTTCTTCTCCCACTCTCGACATGTGTAGTAGTCTTCCTTCCACTGCCAGCAGGAGAGGGATGTGCCATGCGTATGGTAGTTATGGAAACGGTTCCACAGGCTTTTGCAGGGTCTGAATTCACGCCAGTAGTCATCACAGGTCCGGGGTGGCTATGGAGATCATAATTACAGGTAATTAGTAGCCTTGGGCGGCATACTGTATATACCGTATAACGAGGTATTTGGAAATAGCTATGGGATCGTTTTTCAATACCGTCAAAACAATTTCTTCGTTTTTGTTATTATAAATGTGAATACTTGTTGGTGCTTTCTAAGTAAATACCTGAAGTCAACTTGTGCAATATGTTAGGAGATAAAGAAGATCGCGTTCATTTCACCTGTCACATAATTTTTCATTATGAATCTTACCAACCGAGGTAAAGACTGTTTCAAGTTCGATATTCGCGCTTTCAAACCACTTGAGCCACAGACTCCAAATAAGTGTCATGATGTTGGAAAAATTGCGCACAACATTGCACAGGTCTTATTTTCACGATCTAGACATTTAGCTTTCCAAAGCTAATAAACATGTGGAAATGTGAGCAGCGTTTCGTATTCCTAGTTGAATTAGTTAGGGAGCGTGAACAAAGTACAAACTTTTTTTACATTCAAATTTCAATAGCTCCTTGGTCATGTGACATATTTACTTCAAACAAGGTTCAGAATGTCCACTGACTACTCTTCTATATTGCACACACTTTAGTTTGTCAATTTTCATCTCACAAGATTTTGCATTAATTTTTCCAAATGTAAAGTTTCAATAGCTCCTAGGTCGTGTGACGTAGTGACTTCAACCAAGGTTCAGTATGTCCACTGATTACCCTTCTATATTGCACACCCTTTAGTTTGTCCATTTTCATCTCACGATTTTACATTAATTATTTCAAAATTTAGAATTTCAATAGCTCCTTGGTCATGTGACCTGGTGACTTCAAACCAGGTTCAGAATGTCCACTCAGTGGGCCTACACATTGCACACCCTTTAGTTTGTCCATTCTTATCGCACATGGTTTTCCATTAATTTTTCAACATTTAGAATTTCAATAGCTCCTTGGTCATGTGACCTAGTGACTTCAAACAAGGTTCAGAATGTCCACTGACTACCCATCTATATTGCACACCCTTTAGTTTGTCCATTTTCATCTCACATGGTTTTCCATGAATTTTTCAACATTTAGAATTTCAATAGCTCCTTGGCCATGTGACCTGGTGACTTCAAACAAGGTTCAGAATGTTCACTCAGTGTGCCTACACATTGCACACCCTTTAGTTTGTCCGTTTTTCATCTCACATGGTTTTGCATGAATTTTTCAAAATGTAGAATTTCAATAGCTCCTTGGTCATGTGACCTCGTGACTTCAAACAAGGTTCAGAATGTCCACTGACTACACCTTCATATTGCACACTCTGATGTTTGTCTACTTTCATCTAATGCTATTAGACTTAAATCTGTAAGCTTTGCAGAACTTCATTTTACATTAGTGTTTAAAAAATAACTTTTAAGTCAACAAATGTTTCATCCTCGCAATAACTATCTTTCACATGGATACTGAAAAGATCCGCAATGGCTGTATGTGGAATAGATGAAGGACAGGACAGGAGAGGTGTACAAACAGAGGTGCTTAAAGGAAGGCGCACAGGTAGGCCTCATGAAAAACAGTGTTTCATATGCTCTTTTTAATCACAGTAATAGGCAGTGATTTGTCAGTCAGAGTGAGCTTGATAACATGAAAGAATCCTTTTTATAGCATCACTTTCATATACTGTACATTAAGACAAATCCTTCTACGTTGAGAATTAGAACGCAGTTTACATAACCTGATAATGACTTGATATTTGAGTGCATTCACAACAAGCCACCTGCAGACAACTTACAAAATGCAATATTGCATTTGATGGTTTGTTTTTCTGATGACAATAGTTATTTGATCCATGGCCTACTATTTCTAACTGGGAAAATAAATTCCTACGTCTTTTGTGAGTAAAATCCTTTTTCCAAAATTGATTTAGGTACATTTTTGTGAAGAGGTATGAGGGTTGTGATATGGGTCATTTAATAGTCAAATCATTTAAGGGATCAATACATTTCTATATTGCTTCCCCAGTATCTGCATGAACCATCAGGCCAAGTGTTTTTGGTTGACCCTGCTGGACAGAAAGAGAAGGAGGAATCGGAACACGCTGCATTCAAATTCAGGTCTTAGTTATTCCATTGTACTGGATCTAATACATATTAGCATTTTACATACATTCATAAGTGTAATACTTTTTCATGACATACTGTGAAAAACTCTCTTGACTGCTGGCTCTGTCACTTTCAGACATAGCAGAGCAGACTTGAACCACAGGGGTTCTGTGTAAAGAGAGAGTAATCCAAAAGGCACAGACACACCCCTTGACTTTCAATTGGCACCGTTGACCTGTATGTATTCTCTCCTGATTGGCTCTGTGGTGCACAGTCTGGCAGTCTGACTAAAGTGCCAGAGGTATGAGGAGAGACATCCTCCTTTGTATTTATGGGAACAAATATTTCCTAACACTTTGGATCCTATTCTTGGACAGTTAGAAGACACAATGCATCAATGCAACAAAAAAAAAGTATTACTAATTACTGTCCATGAGTAACCTCAACCTTGTGGGTCTATGGGTGTTTGGGCCAATAAAGTTCCAACTCAATTCTACCACTGACTAGTCTCTCATGCCCCTATGAACGGGGACACAGGGCAATAGTTTTTAATCTAAACCAGCCCTTTTTTACTGGAGTACACTAACCCCTAATTGGGGCTCTTTTCTTGACACATAGTAGCAGTTCACCAGATAACAATTCAAGAAGAACAAAATGTAGATTGTTGTAAGGGTGTATTACATCCTGTGCTGGCCCCATTGTCATATCCATTCTGGATTCTGAGTGGTAAAATCATAGCTGAAAAATGCCTTTATGTATGTGTATACATTTTCCGTCAAGACAGAACTGTCAAAGGGGGTGGAGTTGCAATCTACTGCAGAGATAGCCTGCAGAGTTCTGTCATGCTATCCAGGTCTGTGCCCAAACAGTTCGAGCTTCTACTTTTAAAAATCCACCTTTCCAGAAATAAGTCTCTCATTGTTGCCGCTTGTTATACAGACCCCCCTCAGCCCCCAGCTGCGCTCTGGACACCATATGTGAATTATTTGCCCCCCATTTATATTCAGAGTTTGTACTGTTAGGTGACCTAAACTGGGATATGCTTAACACCCCGGCCGTCCTACAATCTAAGCTAGATGCCCTCAATCTCACCCAAATTATCATGGAATTTACCAGGTACAACCCCAAATCCGTAAACTTGGGCACCCTCATAGATATCATCTTGACCAACCTGTCCTCTAAATACTCCTCTGCTGTCTTCAACCAGGATCTCAGCGATCACTGCCTCATTGCCTGCGCCCATAATGGGTCCGCGGTCAAACGACCACCCCTCATCATAGTCAAACGCTCCCTAAAACACTTCAGCGAGCAGACCTTTCTAATCGACCTGGCCCGGGTATCCTGGAAAGATATTGACCTCATTCCGTCAGTAGAGGATGCCTGGTTATTCTTTAAAAGTGCTTTCCTCACCATCTTAAATAAGCATGCCCCATTCAAAAATTTTAGAACCAGGAACAGATATATCCCTTGGTTCACTCCAGACCTGACTGCCCTTAACCAGCACAAAAACATCCTGTGGCGTACTGCATTAGCACCGAATAGCCCCCGCGATATGCAACTTTTCAGGGAAGTTAGGAACTTATCGGCAGACTCAACAGCCTTGGTTTCTCAAATGACTGCCTCGCCTGGTTCACCAACTACTTCTCAGATAGAGTTCAGTGTGTCAAATCGGAGGGCCTGTTTTCCGGACCTCTGGCAGTCTCTATGGTGGTGCCACAGGGTTCAATTCTCGGGTTGACTCTTTCCTCTGTATACATCAATGATGTCGCTCTTGTGGCTGGTGATTCTCTGATCTACTTCTACGCAGACGACACCATTCTGTATACTTCTGGCCCTTCTTTGGACACCGTGTTAACTAACCATACAACTCTCCTTCCGTGGCCTCCAACTGCTCTTAAATGCAAGTAAAACTAAATGCATGCTCTTCAACTGATTGCTGCCCGCACCTGCTCACCCGCCTAGTATCACTACTCTGGACGGTTCTGACTTAGAATATGTGGACAACTACAAATACCTAGGTGTCTGGTTAGACTGTAAACTCTCCTTCCAGACTCACATTAAGCATCTCCAATCCAAAATTAAATCTAGAAACGGCTTCCTGTTTAGCAACAAAGCATCCTTTTTATGGGAATTTTATGAATAATGACTAAATGATGTATACGTTTAACGTAGAATTATAACTAACAGAATTATATCCTGTCTGAGGAATCATGTTTGTCCATAAGAAAGAGGGACTGTTGGTAGGCAAGGAACTGTGGCAGACAACTTGTGACCACTGTGAAACTGATAACAGGGATGGAAGTCTCCCCACCCAGGGAGGGGAGAAACCTTGGGCTTGTAGTAGATTGTATAACAGGTGGCGGACAATGTATGAGAAGAAGACTTGTGAACTATGTTGCGATTGTATCTGAGAGGAGGAGGGATGTTTATGACGAAATGTGAGGTATATAGACCAATGTATCGGAAATGATAAGCAGAGCTCTCTAAATAAACATTCCTGACAATTGTAGCTGGGCCTCCGCTTGATTCATTTCAACCAGTTTCTTACAAATTCTGGGTTTCAGGCTGAGTAATTAATTCAATTGGGTATTATGAACAACTGAGAACAAAATTCTCGTAACAATCCTTCACTCATGCTGCCAAACATACCCTCGCAAAACTTACTATCCTACCGATCCTTTACTTTGGCGATGTCATTTACAAAATAGCCTCCAACACTCTACTCAGCAAATTGGATGCAGTCTATCACAGTGCCATCCGTTTCGTCACCAAAGCCCCATATACTACTCACCACTGCGACCTGTATGCTCTTGTTGGCTGGTCCTCGCTTCATATTTGTCGCCAAACCCACTGGCTCCAGGTCATCTATAAGTCTTTGCTAGTGTCGTGTCTTTGGCTATGCCGGATTAAGTGTTATGACATGCTATTCTATAAAATACTTTCTCCGTAATTAATATTACCTGATTGAGCTAATCATGTAAATGTAATTAACTAGAGAGGAGGAGCACTACGAAATAATATTTACAGAGCTGTTATCTTCCGAATAAACTCTTAAAGACCTAGTAATATTTTACATCAATAGCAGTCAATCTTAATCGTCACCTGAAAGTTGTAAATTCTTGGTTATCTTCACGAACCCTGGCTAACAAGTTGAATCAGCAATACAAAATTGGGTTTAATTATTTATTTACTAAATACCTAACTAAATCACACAGAATTACATATACACGGAATGAATCATACCTTGATTACAAATTATATCATAAAGGAAAACGTCCCTAGCGGGTGGGATAGATATGACAGCTTGTTACACAAAAGAAAAGGGGCTGGGTTTGAGTGAAAGAGCGGGAAGACTGAGGAACAAAAGGGTGAAGCTGTGCTATCGTAAATACAATATCTTATGCATTCTAAATTACCGCCCATTTGGAAAAGGAAAATGCAATAAATATTTACTCTGAGCTGTGCTTCGGTAGGTTGGTGGTAGATGGAAGGCCGTATTGCCCAACCGGGTCAGTATATGTATTGACCAGCAAACCCACTGCAGCCTACCTCACTAGCTCACTGTCCATCCCTGCTTTGGACAATTAATAGCATGACTCTCGTACTTTGCCCTTTTCCTTTATGGTTGATATTAACGACGAAAGGATATATTATCTGTCTCTCTCCTATTGTGTACCACTGTTAAATACTGTGGAAAAATAAAAAACTGGGAAAATAAGTACTTAGAACTAACAATTATTATAGATACATATTAAAGAAAAGGGTAAACACAACACTGGACTGAACCCCCTAATTGTCAAACTAGTATTAATGTACAACAATATAGAAGAGACAAAACTAGAGGTTATGCAATATGGGTGTATATCCACTGCACGCTTCTTAGGTGTGTAATTGACATGACCAAAGAGCTATTGAAATTTAAAACTATGAAAAATGTACGTTAAACCGCGTGATTTTACAGCACACAAACAAGAGTGTGCAATATAGAAGGGTACATTCTGCACCATGTTTGAAGTCAGTAGGTCACATGACCAAGGAGCTATTGAAATTCTAAATTTTGAAAAATGTATGTAAAATCTTGTGAGATGAAAATGGACAAACTAAAGGGTGTGCAATATAGAAGGGTAATCAGTGGACATACTGAACCTTGTTTGAAGTCCCTAGGTCATATGACCAAGGAGCTATTGACAATTTACATTTGGAAAAATTCATGTAAAAATGTGTGAGATGAAAATGGACAAACTAAAGGGTGTGCAATATAGAAGGGTAATCAGTGGACATACTGAACCTTGTTTGAAGTCCCTAGGTCATATGACCAAGGAGCTATTGACAATTTACATTTGGAAAAATTCATGTAAAAATGTGTGAGATGAAAATGGACAAACTAACGGGTGTGCAATATAGAAGGGTAGTCAGTGGACATTCTGAACCTTGTTTGAGTCCAGTAGGTCAAATGACCAATGAGCTATTGAAATTCAAAAATGTAAATAAATAATTTAAAATAGTGCGAGATGTAAATCGACAAAAAAGAAATGTGTGCAATGTGTGTCTATGCCATCGGGTTAGCTAGAACCAGTTTTGAAAGTTTTAGGAGTAATGGTTAAATAGTTATTGTAATTTGAAAAATGTGATTTGTCACTATGTTGACAGTCCTTAACTGCTGTTGGTGGACGTAAGGAAAACTACAGGCGAATATCCGTCGAATATCCAACCTGAAACTGTTTTTACCTCGGTCCCAGTCAGGTGGTGTTTGTTTACTAGAGACGAGAGACCGGAGACTTGTTGTGAGTCACTCATACTGCTTACACATAGGAATCACGGTAGGTTGCCTGTAAAAACAATTGGGCAACATTTCTATTTTTACCTCTTTCTTTTCGGTATTCGCCTTTTATGTAGCCATTGTTTTTGTCAGGATGGAGCAAAAGACATTCAACGTTGTGCGACCGTTGTCACTGTAACTTGACAGCTGCATGTTCTAAGTTCCTCATTTTAAATTCAGACCTTCCACTACTTTCCTTCCTTCACATTCACAACAGTAAGTTAGCAGCTTGCCATAGCCTACTTGTAAATAATTACCTTGTATTTTCCTGTTAAGGTGAATAAAAAGTTGGCTACTCAAAACATTGTCAGATAGCCTATGTTCTGGTAATTATATAAGTTGGCTGGACAAAAATCCATTAATGTTTATGCAGGTCCTAAGAAACATCAGACAAATACACTATACAAAAGTATGTTATTCTATTATTGTATGTGGACACAAATGTTCCCTCAATTTTTTTTCATCACTGAGCAAATTTCAGGTCTGCTGAGCGCAAACTTGATGAACGTCGCAATTATTTGTTATTTATTTAACGAGGCAAGTCAGTTAAGAAAATTCTTATTTACAATGACGGTTAAACTACCCTAACCCGGACGACGCTGTGACCAGTTGTGATACAGCCCGGGATCGAACCAGGGTCTGTAGTGACGCCTCTAGCACCGAGATACAGTGCCTTAGACCGCTGCGCCACTTCGGAACCTACATTCCCCTGCCCTGATCACAGTAGCGGAAAATAAAATAAAGACGCCCTTCCCCTCTGCTCTCAAAACAATGAGCTCTGTAGCAGGTAGAGCGTCACATTGACACAACGCTGATGGCAAAGCAACGTGAAGCTTATAGTAGAGCTGAAGTGTAACGCCGTATTCAAAACAACTGGGAACTCGGAAATCTCCAACTTCCGAGCGTTGAAGAAAACTGGTAACTAGAAGAAAAGAAAAGCTCAGACTGGGAAAAATCGTCTTGAATTGTCATCCAACTCGGAATTCCAAGAGCTCTGACTTTCTGACCCGAAGATCACTGAAGCCATAATTTTACCAAATTTTTCCCCAAGTTCCCAGTTGTCTTGAAAGCACCATTAGCCTACATTCTCCTGCCCTGATCAGTCAAGTCAACACATATGGCCTATATTTTATAGTAAGAATGAATATAATAGAACAAAATATAAATAATATTTTTCCCACACAACTTGAGTGTCATTAACATGTGGAACTGCTGTCATAACAAAACAGTTGTATTTTGGAACAGAGCCCATGTGCTAATTTCTTTTTGAGGTAGAAGCATTAGAATCTGCTCTTCCAGATAATTTAAAAACATCTGACCTGGATGAACCTCTGTAGGAGCATTTCATAAAGTAGCTTTTTTGATCCACCTTGGATGTGATCACATTACACACACTTTCGCTTCTCAACCTACTAGCCATTTGTAGTTTAAGTTAGAAACATGTGCACACTAACCCATCATGTATTCACTAAATATAGAGGGCTTTTAAATATTTATTTGGCAAAGTCAAGAAGACATTTTTTTTTAAGTGTGCATTCCAGTGGAGGATGACTCATACAAATGTCTGGAATTGTGTAAATGGAATGGCATCAAGCACATAGAAACCATGTGTTTGATACCATTCCACTAATTCCGCTCCAGACATTACCACGAGCACTTTCTCCCCAATTAAGGTGCCACCTACCTCCTGTAGTGCATTCCCCCACACCAAATGCCAAAGCATTTCTGTGACAATAGACAAGAACAACTCAAAGACAGAACTACATGCATTTAAATGGAGAGAATAAATGCATAAAAAGCATTTCTGTAAAGCTTTGTGATTGACAAGAAAAAGTTTGACGGACAACAGAATGTTCATGACTTAATATGTGCCAAAGACTAAGATGAAAGGCAACATTTATACTCAGGACTTTTAAATACATTACTGCAATCATAACTAGATCGGTTGGTGGAGATAAAAGTGCAGGCTTTGTTGCCGGCAATACCAGTCAGATACAAAGAAAAGGCATCAAAAAGTTGACGTTTTTCAGTCATGTAAAATGTCCAATGATTTCTCTGTATTGTTCTATCCTAGTCCATACTGTGAGACTGCCTCCAACCTCACCAACCAACCATGCAGCTCAGACTCATAAATCCCTAAATTATTCACATTTATTTTCAAGTTGTTCTTGTATCCCTTTACTGTGTTTTGTTCTTGAATCCGCACACTTATGAATTACAATATGTAGCTATTTCAATACCTACTGATACACTTTAACATTAGGCTCTATAAACCAATATAATGGACGCATCATTCCACACACAAATTATTTTAAGACAAAAATAAACAGATCTATACAGAGTGCACTTTATTCAAAACACTGTACTTTATTTCAGAGTGTTGATAAATAAACAAAGGAAATAGCATTTATCTACCACTCATCACTCAGTTCGAGTCCAACAGGTTCCAATGTCAGAGGAGCGTTTCCAAATTAATTTGATACATATTCCAAGAAAAATCAAACCCACTCCAACATTAACAAAGGTCATTCTGTTGAAAGGTAGAAAATTGTTTATGATATTTATTATATTGTATTGAAAGGGTTGCTGTCTTTGAATGGGCTCATACCAGCAACCCTGGACTCTAACCACAGTCCCAATAACATTAAAAAAAAATTATGTGCTTTTAACATGCTTACCATGGGCAAGACCATTACAATATGATCAAAGGAAAGTAACGCCTTGTTGATTCCTGCCAAGGGAAAGAAAAAAATGAACCCAGCTCTTAACATGACCTGCCTTTATTGGTTGCTTATGGTGGGTGTGTGAGTATGTATGTAGAGTCTGCAGTCAGTCAGTCTCTGCAGTTGAATACTGTAGTGCCTCAAAGCTTTCTGCCACCTTTCTTGCGTAGTGACTTTCCCTCGCCAGAGAAGGCGATGAATTCTGAATCCTCCTGAAAACATGCAACTAGCTTTAGCGTACATCATTCAAATCTGGCACATACAATTTGAACCATCTAAATACAGCTTTTATGCCTTCCTGGAATTTCAGTGTTTGCAAGAAAGGGATGAAGCAGTTTATGACATTTTCCTTCTTTGACCATCATACTTACATCCTCTGTTGTTTTCCTGGGCAGAGGCCTAGAGTTTCTGATGAAGGTGATCCTGCCAACCTTGTACTCATAGTTAGGAATCCCTCTGTATTGGGACAGAGAGGGGTTAAAGATTAAGATCAGAGCTGATTTCATCATAGCTGCAAATACAAAAGTGACCGGATATGGGGAAAGGGCTAGGGGTTGTTTTTGGACTGGTAATAGCTCCCAACCTTTTAATGTCACTGGGATCGATAGGGACGGGGCTGGGCTCGATGCCTTTCTTTTTGCCATCCAGACGATTGCCTGAACCAGTGAAAGCCTATAGAGAGAAGTATTCATAGACTAATTCATGGGTTGAATTGAGGACTGCATGAGCTTCGCATAAATGAAAGAGAACATGAACCATATGGGTATGAACTGAGGTAAGTAAGGAAAAAAATCCATAAGCATAAACTCACTCTGAATCTCATGTCCATATCAGTCCAAGTGTTGGGGTCTCCTTCCTCCTCCTGTTGTGAGGAGTGATTAGAGTTCATCAAAACATACAGTATAAACACTGAGACCGGATTAGAAATACTCAACATGTGTTGTTCTTACTGTGGGCTCCTCTGGTGCTTTGTAACACCTCTCTGGTTCTTTGTAACCCAGCGGCGCATCAAAGTCCACCTGAGAGACAACAACAGGTATGGCTGGGTGAGGTAGAGCTATTAGGTACCATAATCTAAGTTAGTGTTGTGTCTCCACTTATGGTATGATAGATAGTACAGAAGATCTTACATTCATATCACATTCAATGATAGACACTGCCTTGTCTGGCTTAGTCTCCATCACTCGCAGTTCATAGATCTAAAATCAGTATAGAGAAAGATAACAGGTCAGGCACAACTGTATGCCACACACAGGCTGCCGGTGTCACATTTGGGGAGGACGGGTTCATATTAATGATTGGAACGGAATAAATGGAATGTTATCGAACCCAAACACATGGTTTCCATGTGTTTGATACCATTCCAGCCATTATTATAAGCCATCCTCCCCTCAGCAGCCTACTGTGATGCCACACCTTACATTTAGAAGCAAAATTCTGGTGACAAGTCAAATTCCATTACAGTTTTGCCTTGTGCATTGTAATACAGTCATCATACAGTATATGGCCAAATGTTTGTAGACACCCATTCAAATGAGTGGATTTGGATATTTCAGCCACACCCGTTGCTGACAGGTGTATAAAATCGAGCACACATCCATGCAATCTCCATAGACAAACACTGGCAGTAGAATTACCTTACTGAAGAGCTCAATGACTTCCAACGTGGTATCATCATAGGATGCCACCTTTCCAACAAGTCAGTTCATAACATTTCTGCCCTGCTAGAGCTGCCCCGGTCAAATGTAAGTGCTGTTATTGTGAAGTGGAAATGTCTAGGAGCAACAATGGCTCAAACGCGAAGTGGTAGGCCACACAAGTGACTGAAGCGCATTAAAACTCGCCTGTTCTCGGTTGCAACACTCACTACTGAGTTCCAACTGCCTCTGGAAGCAACGTCAGCACAAGAACTGTTCGTCGGGAGCTTCATGAAAGGGGTTTCTATGGCCGAGCAGCCGCACACAAGCCTAAGATCACCATGCGCAATGACAAGCGTTGGCTGGAGTGGAGTAAAGCTCGCTGCCATTGGACTCTGGAAACACATTCTCTGGAATGATGAATCTCACTTCGCAATCTAGCAGTTCGACGGACGAATCTGGGTTTGGTGGGTGCCAGGAGAACGCAACCTGGTCCATACAGAAATGGTTTGTCGAGATCAGTGTGGAAAAACTTGACTGGCATGCTCAGAGCCCTGACCTCAACTCCATCAAACGCCTTTGGGATGAACTGGACCGCCGACTGTGAGCCAGGACAAACCGTCCTACATCAGTGCCGTACCTCACTAATGCTCATGGCTGAATGGATGTCCCCAGCAATGTTCCAACATCTAGTGGAAAGCCTTCCCAGAAGAGTGGAGGCTGTTATAGCAGGAACGGCGGGACCAACTCCATATTAATGCCCATGATTTTGGAATGAGATGTTTGACGAGCAGGTTTCCACATACTTTTGGCTGTGTAGTGTACCATTAACTTTAAACAGTTACCTTTTCATTGTAGTTAATTGCGACAACATCTCCTGTAGTTAAGCAGGCAAAGTTTCTCAAGGCATTTTCCAACCTATGAGACAGTGAAGTGAAATGTGAGAATCATTTGTCTATTTTTAATGACACTTAAATGTGCAGAGGTGAGTAATTAAAGGTCTATAACTGTACATACACTGCTTTGGGGTTAGTGATATCCAGGAAGTCTGGGCTCTGTGGCTGGAACTTGGAGTATGTGGCCACCATGAGGTTCACACTCTCCACCTGGACCAGGCCCCCTTCCTCCAGCAGGAGATTCTGCATCATCTACAGGGGAAACACACAGACAACCATGTCACTACAGACAACATACACACTAAAGTTCATGACCACAGAGGTGTGATGATTTTAATACAGGACCACTGACACGGCCCGCTACCAACACCTGCGGGCTCTCCTTCACCGTGGCCAACGTGAGTAAAACATTTAAACGTGTTAACCCTGCCCAGACGGCATCCCTAGCCGCGTCCTCAGAGTATGCGCAGACCAGCTGGCTGGTGTGTTACGGACATATTCAATCAATCCTTATCCCAGGCTGCTGTTCCCACATGCGTCAAGAGGGCGCGTCATTGTTCCTGTTCCCACATGCGTCATTGTTCCTGTTCCCAAGAAAGCTAAGGTAACTGAGCTAAACGACTATTGCCCCATAGCACTCACTTCCGTCATCATGAAGTGCTTTGAGAGACTAGTCAAGTATCATATCACCTCCACCCTACCTGACACCCTAGACACACTCCAATTTGCTTACCGCCCCAATAGGTCCACAGACGATGCAATCGCAATCACACTGCCCTAACCTATCTGGACAAGAGGAATACCTACGGAAGAATGCTGTTCATTGACTACAGCTCAGCATTTAATACCATAGTACCCTCCAAACTCGTCAATAAGCTCGAGACCCTGGGTCTCAACCCCGCCCTGTGCAACTGGGTCCTGGACTTTCTGACGGCCACCCCCAGGTGGTGAAGGTAGGAAACAACATCTCCACCTCGCAGATCCTCAACACCGGGGCCCCGTAAGGGTGCATTCTCAGCCCTCTCCTGTACTCTCTGTTCACCCATGACTGCGTGGCCATGCACGCCTCCAACTCAAATCATCAAGTTTGCAGACGACACTACAGTGGTAGGCTTGATGACCAACAACGACGAGACGGCCTACAGGGAGGAGGTGAGGGCCCTTGGAGTGTGGTGTCAGGAAAATAACCTCACACTCAACAAAACAAAGGAGGTGATCGTGGACTTCAGGAAACAGCAGAGGGAACACCCCCCTATCCACATCGAAGGGACAGTAGTGGAGAAGGTGGAAAGTTAAGTTCCTCGGCGTACACATCACAGACAAACTGAAATGGTCCACCCACACAGACAGCGTGGTGAAGAAGGCGCAACAGCGCCTCTTCAACCTCAGGAGGCTGAAGAAATTTGGCTTGTCACCGAAAACACTCGCAAACTTTTACAGATGCACAATCGAGAGCATTCTGTATCACCGCCTGGTACGGCAACTGCTCCGCCCACAACCGTAAGGCTCTCCAGAGGGTAGTGAGGTCTGCACAACGCATCACCGGGGGCAAACTACCTGCCCTCCAGGACACCTACACCACCCGATGTCACAGGAAGGCCAAAAAGATCATCAAGGACAACAACCACCCGAGCCACTGCCTGTTCACCCCGCTAACATCCAGAAGGCAAGGTCAGTACAGGTGCATCAAAGCTGGGACCGAGAGACTGAAAAACAGCTTCTATCTCAAGGCCATCAGACTGTTAAACAGCCATCACTAACATTGAGTGGCTGCTGCCAACATACTGACTCAATCTCTAGCCACTTTAATAATAAAAAAATGTATGTAATAAATGTATCACTAGTCACTTTAAACAATGCCACTTTATATGTTTACATACCCCACATTACTCATCTCATATGTATATACTGTACTCTATACCATCTACTGCATCTTGCCTATGCCGCATAGCCATCGCTCATCCATATATTTATATGTACATATTCTTATTCCTTCCTTTATACACACAAGTGTAAGGTAGTTGTTGTGAAATTGTTAGATATTACTGCAGTCAGAACTAGAAGCACAAGCATTTCACTACATTCGCATTAACATCTGCTAACCAGGTGTATGTGACCAATAAAATTTGATTTGATTTTAAATGTTGACTGTTCGAGTACTCCAATATCTTTTTCGAAAATATTTTTTGAACAAGGCCTGCATTGGGAAAAAACATGGGAACAGTGCGCAACAATGCCTAATTAATCACAACCAATTACAGATAACAAATCCTAATTGCCCCATAGAGACAGTGTACAAAACATTAGGGACACCTGCTCTTTCCATGACATAGACTGACCAGGTGAAAGCTATGATCTCTTATTGATGTCACTTGTTAAATCCACTTCAAATCAGTGTAGATGAAGGGGAGGACAGGTTAAAGAAGGATTTTTAAGCCTAGAGACAATTGAGACATGGATTGTGGACAGTATGTCGTCGTTGTAAATAAGAATTTGTTCTTAAAATGACTTGCCTAGTTAAATAAAGGTTCAATAAAATAGAAAATGCTCAGAAGAATTGAGGCTGTTCAGAGGGTAAAAGGGGATGCAACTCACCATTAGGCAATGCCATTTTAATATTAATTTATTGAAACCGTAATATCAACTGGTTATATTATATCATGAAACACAATGTCAGTAACCTTAGCAGTGGCGCTTGTTTGTAGAAGCCGATGGCTGTGCACTGGCATAGCTTTGTTGTTGTGTTAATTAAGCGTATCTTAATCAGACAAGATACGCTTAATTCCCGAGCCCTTAACACGGTCAAGACACGTTATAGTAAAAAACATTATGTAATATAAACAGAATTAAACTAAATATTTTTTTCAAGTAAAAAAAAAAAAGTTGCCAGTGCGAAGTGATGCATCACGCATCTGGAACATAGAATGAAATTATGTGTAATGGCTGTCTCGACCCCAAGAAGTACCAACAGAGTGTCTGTTCAGAAAAGCAGAGAGTCCGGAGAGACGAGGCTTGTTCAGGGTCCCAGCCCCAGAGACACATGACCAGCTGCTAGATATAGGAATTCAACCGCTACAAGCACCGTTTTTCTGTGCATCATTGGCTGTAAGTGACAAAAAAGTGATCACTACATAGTTAAAGTACTCTACCTTCGAACAATATAGCTATCTACAGCTAACTTTTGTCAATGATTTTTGGTTTGTTTATTATCCCAGTATTAATCATTACCCTCTTCATTGACTTATCGGTTAGTGTTGCACAAGTCCTACAGGCTCACATTTGTAGGCTACATTTAATAATATATTCAGTTGATCATAGTGACAATTGTAGCCTAGATCATTTATACCGTTTTTTTCCACATAACAATGAAGTAACTGATAAAGCCCATTTTATGTGGCACATGCAAATGTGTTGCATAATGCATTATGACAGTCTCAGATATTAAAACCTTATTTTCCTTTTATTTAAGGTCACTGTTACAACTACTTCTAGTACAAAGTAACAGATACTTAAGAGGTCATTTGGAAAGAATTGGTACATGTCTTCAAGGTAATCAGCCCAGAGCAATACCAAAGTATTTGATGCAAGAATGGCGAACACCATGTGCGCCTCACAAAAGACCTCATCCAGCATCAAGGTGCCCAAGTCCAGTTTGACATTGCACAGAAATTCAGCAGGACCATAACGAGAGAAGACAGACCTCATGCAGCGATTTGATAAAGACTGAGCTGAAGCCAAAGTCTGGAAAGCACTCAATCTCAAGTAAATCTGAGGACATCAACCATATAGTAAGTGCGCTTCTTCATCAGAAGGCGTTTGCTTTGACACCTGGCAGGTTCTACCCGAGCTTCCAGAACTTCCAAATAAACCTGCTGCACAAATTGGACTATGAGGAACAAGTGTAATGGATCAGATTCAGCAACCAAACTGACCTTACACCGTGAGAAGAACAAACTGTCTGCCTGTTTGGCACACAGACAGAGGCACAAATGTTGACTGTTGATTTCAACTGTAGTGCTGAAATTCTGGAATGGAAACTGTCATCTTGAATGCCACAGTTAGAGAAGTAATTTAAGAAAGAAAAAAGGGGGCCTCCCGGGTGGCGCAGTGGTCTAGGGCACTGCATCGCAGTGCTAACTGCGCCACCAGAGTCTCTGGGTTCGCGCCCAGGCTCTGTCGCAGCCGGCCGCGACCGGGAGGTCCGTGGGGCGACGCACAATTGGGCTAGCGTCGTCCGGGTTAGGGAGGGTTTGGCCGGTAGGGATATCCTTGTCTCATCGCGCTCCAGCGACTCCTGTGGCGGGCCGGGCGCAGTGCGCGCTAACCAAGGGGGCCAGGTGCACGGTGTTTCCTCCGACACATTGGTGCGGCTGACTTCCGGGTTGGAGGCGCGCTGTGTTAAAGAAGCAGTGCGGCTTGGTTGGGTTGTGCTTCGGAGGACGCATGGCTTTCGACCTTCGTCTCTCCCGAGCCCGTACGGGAGTTGTAGCGATGAGACAAGATAGTAATTACTAGCGATTGGATAACGAATGACAACGTAGACTGACAAAACGTGTATTTACTTTTATAACGTTACAATCTTTGTTGCATTTATTTATGTAATTATTTTCACATATTGTTACATTACAGCCTCACTCTAAAATGAATTTGAAAAAATCCTCAATCTACACACAATACCCCATAATGACAATGCAAAAACAGATTCAGAAATGTTGGCAAAAAAAAGTAAATACATTTACATAAGTATTTAGACCATTTACTCAGTACTTTGTTGAAGCACCTTCTTGGGTTTGATGCTACAAGCTTGGCACGCCTGTATTTGGGGAGTTTCTCCCATTCTTCTATGCAGATCCTCTCAAGCTCTGTCGGGCTGGATGGGGAGCGTCGCTGCACAGCTACTTTCAGATCTCTCCGGAGATCGATTGGGTTCAAGTCCGGGCTCTGGCTGGGCCATACAAGG
Source organism: Salvelinus namaycush (assembly GCF_016432855.1). Taxonomy (NCBI): domain Eukaryota; kingdom Metazoa; phylum Chordata; class Actinopteri; order Salmoniformes; family Salmonidae; genus Salvelinus; species Salvelinus namaycush. The sequence goes on along the minus strand of NW_024059319.1, from coordinate 51,076 downwards.
ACATACATGCATGTAGGACTCAAGGTCTTGAGGTGGTCCATAGTTGACTACATGACATGCTTAAAGTCTATCCCCATTCCCAGTGATGAAGTAGCCATCACAACTCTGAGATTAGATGACTCATTTTTCAAGGCTGCGATTATGTGCAATTTTATGCCCTCGGTTGTCTCTGAGCGGTGCATGTTGAAAAGCCTGTTTTCCAGTGTGTCCTCTGCTCCTGCTGAATGCACAGATTTCTCCCCAAGGAACTGCTGAAAAACCTTGTTGTACAGCAAAGAACAGTCTTCAATTCTCTTACAGTATATGACAGTCCTTGGGGTCTCAGGCCCAGAGCAACCATGAATTCTAAATGGCATCAGTAGTTCGCAAAGTAGCCGAAGCGGAAAATATACGGGACGCAATTATTCCAAAACTGCTGCTCGTTGTTGGAACACATTTTCCTACTTCAATCAACCAGTCCATTTTGATTTGAATTTGTGATAAAACTGATGCCATTTGGCAAGGAATGTAGGTTGTGTGTCTCATCAGTTAGATACGTTTTTATAGGCATTTATTTCTTATTTCTTGCGTGCGCCCTCAGCACGCGTGTGTAGAGGGAGCGGTCGGAATGCAATTGAGTGAAAGAGACACGGAGGGGAAAGGGAATTTAGGAAGAAGAATTGTATTATTCTTTGTTGTGCCCCACAAATGCACATGTACAAATGGAACACTAGAGTCAAAGCAAATGAACGTTCGTTTTTTTAGGGGTAAGGGTGACAAAATGTCACTTGCCCGTTCAGGCAGCCACAAAGCACATTCCACCAAATAGTTTTACAGTATTTGAAAAAAAAAAAGTGATCTCTGGTTAAAGATGGAGTTTTAAAGTAGTCAATTAGAGTACTCATGCCCATCCCTAACTTTAATGCATGTGACATAACATACACGGTTCCCAATTTAAAGCATCCATCCATATACACTGCTCATGGAGTCTGTTTCTGACCGTTTGAGCAGACACATGCACATTTGTGGCCTGCTGGAGGTCATTTTGCAGGGCTCTGGCAGTGCTCCTCCTTGCACAAAGGCGGAGGTAGCGGTCCTGCTGCTGGGTTGTTGCCCTCCTACGGCCTCCTCCACGTCTCCTGATGTACTGGCCTGTCTCCTGGTAGCGCCTCCATGCTCTGGACACTACGCTGACAGACACAGCAAACCTTCTTGCCACAGCTCGCATTGATGTGCCATCCTGGATGAGCTGCACTACCTGAGCCACTTGTGTGGGTTGTAGACTCTGTCTCATGCTACCACTAGAGTGAAAGCACCGCCAGCATTCAAAAGCGACCAAAACATCAGCCAGGAAGCATAGGAACTGAGAAGTGGTCTGTGGTCACCACCTGCAGAACCACTCCTTTATTGGGGGTGTCTTGCTAATTGCCTCTAATTTCCACCTGTTGTCTATTCCATTTGCACAACAGCATGTGAAATTTATTGTCAATCAGTGTTGCTTCCTGAGTGGACAGTTTGATTTCACAGAAGTGTGATTGACTTGGAGTTACATTGTGTTGTTTAAGTGTTCCCTTTATTTTTTGAGCAGTGTATATATATATATTTTGGTTGAAGTGTTCTCACTTTATTTAGACAGAAAGGAAATCAGAGGGGGAGATAGGCAAGAAGGAGAGAAACAGTGGGAAGGGTGGGGATCAAACCCTGGTCTCTGGTGGGGAGTCTTATATACAGTGGGGAGAACAAGTATTTGATACACTGCCGATTTTGCAGGTTTTCCTACTTACAAAGCATGTAGAGGTCTGTAATTTTTATCATAGGTACACATCAACTGTGAGAGACGGAATCTAAAACAAAAATCCAGAAAATCTCATTGTATGATTTTTAAGTAATTAAGCCAGTCTCCAGACCTGAACCCAATAGAAAATCTTTGGAGGGAGCTGAAAGTCCGTATTGCCCAGCGACAGCCCCGAGACCTGAAGGATCTGGAGAAGGTCTGTATGGAGGAGTGGGCCAAAATCCCTGCTGCAGTGTGTGCAAACCTGGTCAAGAACTACAGGAAACGTATGATCTCTGTAATTGCAAACAAAGGTTTCTGTACCAAATATTAAGTTCTGCTTTTCTGATGTATCAAATACTTATGTCATGCAATAAAATGCAAATGAATTACTTAAAAATCATACAATGTGATTTTCTGGATTTTTGTTTCAGATTCCGTCTCTCACAGTTGAAGTGTACCTATGATAAAAAGTACAGACCTCTACATGCTTTGTAAGTAGGAAAACCTGCAAAATCGGCAGTGTATCAAATACTTCTTCTCCCCACTGTATGTGACTTGTGCCAGGGAGTGTTACCACTTCCCCACACCTCTGCAGTTAAAGCATCCTTTGATAGAAATATGGCACAAGATTTATAAAAAATAAGTGTTGAAATAAAACAACCCTCCTCACCCAGTGTGGCAGGTAGCAAATCCCCTCATCTGCTACAAACTCCAGGACACCACAGTGTGTCATTCTGTCTGAGTTCTTGTTGGTAAGTTTGAACAACATGGGGTAGGTGATGTTAAGTCTGCCTTTGGTGGAAAAGAGTGAAGGGTAAGAAGAAGTCATCTGTTGGGTATAAAACTCAGGTTCGGAAAAATTGCATATGTAGATCATCAGAGTTTAAATCTGGATAAAGTAGGAGTATACTTACTTAGTTGGTCAAGTGCAGATGGCGGCATTATAACTATAATGAGAAAACAGAGCAATATGAGCACTGAAAAACACTTACAGAGCAGGATAAGGCAGAATCAATTGACAGTAGGATGACAGTGACTGCAATCTCTACAGTCACTTGTGTATAGGACACTGGGGAAAAGCTTAGGTGTCAAACTCTATACATTCCTGGTATAGTTATGATATATTTGAAAGTTGGCAATTTATAGAATTGCCATCATATAGATTAATTACTTTTTCCTCCTTTCTCCACATCAGACCGGTCGTTGGGACCCGCCAGCATGGACACAGAGTAGCAGCGGTATTGAGTGGAGAAGCGGTTTTGGAAGGTCCGTGGCATCGGGTGGTCAAACATGTTGAAGGAAAACTGTGGCAAATATTTTGAGAAACAAAAAGTAGTTAGATCAGGTAAAAATTAGTTATTTTTAGAGTTGGTTTGACAACGTTACCCTGACTAATTTCAAACCCAACTTTTATTTCAAACATCATCATACCAACTAGTTAGCCTACTTCATGTAAAACTAGCTGACAAGTGACACCATTTAACTTTTCAAAGCTGTACGATTCACAAGTAAAGTTGCTGAGCAAGGTAACGTTAGATATTAATTTTGTCAGAATGATGGTGCATATTTCCTTTGATTTGAATGGCTAACTATTTCCTACTACCAAGCTAACAGTTAACGGCTAACGTTAGCTAGTGAATTCCGATACGATGTGGCACTGGTTACGTTTGCATTTTTCATAAGCAACAGTCAAAACCAGTGTTGTCGAGTACTTACCATGATGAAAATTAGCACTCCAAACTTTATATATCAAAATGTATAGAATAAAGCTATACCAAATAGCGTATTTATTCTCCGACAAACTGCCTGCTGAAATTCCAATGTTATCTTCCGCTTAGCCGCAACGAAAGCAGGAAGTGACGGATTTCTCAAAACAAAGCATGACCACCAATCAGAATCCTAACACCAACATTCTATCCTTTGTGATTGTCTAAACGCGCTGACGCCTACCTGCATGCAATTTCTATTGGTCAGTTTTACACAAAGCCTACAAAGTGGAGTTTTATTGGCTGTTTAACATTCGGCAGCTGAAGTGCGAATTGGCGCCATTTTTCCAACAAGGACAATTTGACCATACGACAGAAAAGCTTGTGGCTGCATTGAACAATAATAAAGTACACGTAAAGTTATTTTATATTTTTCTGTTTTTATACAACCTCACGAATATATTGGAAAATGTTTATTACGGACATAAGAAAGGAATTCTACGACGTTGTTGTCAACCAGGTAAGAACTTCTAACACTACATTTAGTTTCCTGTTAACTAACGCGTTATCTAACCGCAGAGAGGGGTGAAAATAGGAATACCACCGACAATTTTTCAGTCAACTAACGTTAATTATTCGCCTGCTATTTTTGCTAAATAAAATAGGATGTTAACGCTAACGTTACTTTTACAAACTTCTGTGTCTTGACTATTGATCTGTTTCTCCATTACTTTCAGAGAGTTGCCCTCCTGGTGTCATCTGATATCGATGCACTCTGCGCCTGTAAGATATTACAGGTAAGTCAAGGGCCCTATCTTTTGCTGTCAAATAAGTTAACTGATCTGCTACATGTTTGTCTAATTCACATGTTTTCTTACTGCCTCTTTCACCCCCATCTACCCAGGCACTGTTTCACTGTGACCAGGTCCAGTACACCTTGGTGCCAGTGACAGGTTGGCAAGACCTTGGTACTGCCTTCTTAGAGCACAAGGAGCAGGTAATGTGAAACACCTGTCCACACCTGAATACCCTGGAATTCACCTTAATGTGTCTAACAGGATTATGAAAACTACAAACATCCATGAAGGTGTCTGTTATTTGCTCTCATTTCAGTTCCGCTATTTTGTCCTGATCAACTGTGGGGCCAATGTTGATCTCCTGGAGACCCTTCAGCCAGAGGAAGACTCCATCTTCTTCATCTGTGACACACACAGACCTGTGGATGTAGTTAATGTCTACAATGACACCCAGGTGAGAAGTCAATGTCTATCCTAAATGACAGCCTTTCCCCTACATAGTGCAAAAGTAGCACGCTATATCGGGAATAGGGTGCCATTTAGGACATAGTCAATCAATAATTGTAATTGAGTGCGCTGGTCCATCACTAGCCCAGCTTCTAGACCAGTATTCTATTCTCGGTCTAGCCTTATAAAACTAGCTCACTGTGTGACTTATTTACCAATCTTTGTCTGTGCCTGTTTGATGCTTTTCCCACGTCGGGAGGTATATCCGTGGGTGGTTCTGATTCAGAATGCATCGCCACGCTATTCCCAGGAACGAATTCAATTATTAGATGCTACCACCCCCTCCAAATCAATACCAAATATGGATTTCAGTGTTTGCGCGCACACGCTCCATTTTACTTCCTGTCTGTGTCAGCACGGTGCCCGTATTGTGAGGCTGATTAGCTAGGACACACAGGTGTGCGTGCAACGCGAGAACACAACATGGAATCCATCTTTGGTTTTGATTTGGCAGGGGGTGGTAGCATCTAACAATTGAACTTAATAGTTTCTTATGCACTGCTCGTTCATGTAAAGGATAACATTTTAAGAAGGACTGTCTACCAACTATGGATATACATTCCAACGTGGAACACGTGCTGCTACATAGGTAGTCATTTGATTGCGAGTTATCTCGAATGCATTCACTATGCAATACAATTAAACCTCTTAAGTTCAATTATTAATAAAGAGGTCTACGTTTGGGCTAGTTCTTCACAAGGGGCTGCTTCACTTTGGCAGCAGTTGGGTGACTTCAGATGAGAAAAGTCCTTTAGGATACTGCCCTTGAGATGATAATGAGCACAGAAGTTGCTGTCCAGATGAAGAGCCAGTGTCAATCAGTGTTTTGAACTCAATCTCCCACAATCCCCCCCAGGTGAAGCTGATGATAAAGCAGGATGATGACCTTGGAGTGCCCTCCTATGATGATATCTTCCGCGATGAAGAGGAGGAAGGCGGCGATGACTCTGGGAATGAGAGTGACGGAGGCTCTGAGCCTTCTGGGAAACGGAGGCGATACGATGAGGTATGCTATGCTGTAGAGCTGAGACAATAAACCAAAAATTGACACTGACCACACCGATCACTTATTGCAGGCATTTTGAAGATATTGTTCATTACGATAAGTAGCCTATACTAAAGAAATGTAAAGTTTGATATGAAATAAGTTTGCTAATATGGGTGATTGTTAATGGGACAATTGATGACTACAACCATCAAACTAGTAGTTTAAAGGATAATAAAATAAATGGTACATACTATTTTTATAAACTTAGCATTCTATTTGTTATCGCATCAATTAAATCCATATCTCGATAAATTGCCTTTTGTCCATATCGACCAGCTATATTGATGCTACAAAAGTTGATGATAAAAATTATATTGATCCCATCCCACCTCTACTTAACAACCCTTTGATCCAAGGTGGATACAATATTTCTGCTTCTTATTAATGTTTATTTTGCCCAGTGTAATTTGATTTGCATATGACAATGTTGATTACCACAAAAAGTAGACGAAGCCGATCAAGTTTGCAGTGATGTATTGTTATTTATACCAACATGTTCCCATGTTTTAGGGGGAAGTGGAGAGGAGGATTGAGCGACAGAGAGCAACGAGAGAGTGGGAGGCAAGGAGGTGAAGTTTCTCTAGCGTTTTAAAGCCCCCATGCAGTCTTTTGTAATTTAATATTTAAATCATCACTGTTTGGTTAATAAATCACTGTTTATTTATTGAAGATAACTCAAATATATTTTGTATAATTTATTTCCCTGAACCTACTTTGGCCCTTGAAATGCTCTGTCTGATCGAGTGGGCGTTAACAGACAAATTTGAAGATGTTTACATACACAGCCCTAATTGGCTGATAGGATGATCTAGAGCCCACCCCCTTACCCAGATGAACAGTCATTGACTCTTTATAATCAGATCACATTGTCATGATGTGGGCCAGAAGTTCCATCCCATCTGAACAGGCTGAATTTCCAGGCATAAAAAAAAAAAGAGGGCTCTTACACAAAAAGGGCATTAACACCGAAATTGTGAAAATTATGATATTTTGATCTCATTGTGTGGCCTTTTTAAAATAATAATAATTACAACAGGTAAAGCATGTTTTTAACCACACTGCCCCGTTAAAGGTTTAAACAGTCTTATGACATTGACTTTTGAAACGTTTCATTTCAGACGTGAGATCCTGTTTGACTATGAGCAATATGAATACCATGGGACTTCGGTGAGTATGGATTATATATTGGTTATGTTGAAACTTGCTGTCTGTGTGTGTGTGTGCGCACATACATACATACATACATACATTATTCTACAATGTAGAAATTGTAAAAATTAAGAAAAACCCTTGAATAAGTAGGCAAGTTCAAACTTTTGAACAGTTATGTGTGTGTGTGTATATGTTATATAAATAACATGGACTTTTCTAAGTGATCCCAAACTTTTTTCATTTATTTTTATTTATAAAAAATAAATCGGGGTCACTTAGAAATGTCCATGTTTTCCATGAAAACATACATGAAAGGAGTTGCAAAATGAATAGGAAATATAGTCAAGACGTTGACAAGGTTATAAAAAAATATTTTTAATTGAAATAATAATTGTGTCCTTCAAACTTTGCTTTCGTCAAAGAATCCTCCATTTGCAGCAATTACGGCATTGCAGACCCATTCTAGTTGTCAATTTGTTGAGGTAATCTGAAGAGATTTCACCCCATGCTTCCTGAAGCACCTCCCACAAGTTGGATTGGATTGATGGGCACTTCTTACGTACCATACAGTCAAGCACAGATGGCGTCAAGCACTCCTCCAGCATCTTTTCATTTTTTTTAAGCTTATCACAAATGTTCTACTTTGTGATCCGAACACCTCAATCTTAGATTCGTCTGTCCATAACACTTTTTTTCCAATCTTCCTCTGTCCAGTGTCTTTATTCTTTTGCCCATCTTAATCTTTTCTTTTTATTGGCCAGTCTGAGATGTGGGTTTTTCTTTGCAACTCTGCCTAGAAGGCCAGCATCCCGGAGTCGCCTCTTCATTGTTGACGTTGAGACTGGTGTTTTGCGGGTACTATTTCATGAAACTGCCAGTTGAGGACTTGTGAGGTGTCTGTTTCTCAAACTAGACACTAATGTACTTGTCCTCTTTTTCAGTTGTGCCCCGGGGCCTCCCACTCCTCTTTCTATTCTGGTTAGAGCCCGTTTGCGCTGTTTTGTGAAGGGAGTAGTACACAGCGTTGTACGAGATCTTCAGTTTCTTGGCAATTTCTCGCATAGAATGGCCTTCATTTCTCAGAACAAGAATAGATTGATGATTTTCAGAAGAAAGGTCTTTGTTTCTGGCCATTTTGAGCCTGTAATCGAACCCACAAATGCTGATGCTCCAGATACTCAACTAGTCTAAAGAAGGCCAGTTTTATTGCTTCTTTAATCAGAACCACAGTTTTCAGCTGTGCTAACATAATTGCAAAAGGGTTTTCTAATGATCAATTAGCATTTTTAAAATGCTAAACTTGGATTAGCTAACACAATGTGCCATTGGAACACAGAGGTGATGGTTGCTGGTAATGGTCCTCTGTAAGTCTATGTAGATATTCCATTAAAAATCAGCTGTTTTCAGCTACAATAGTCATTTGCAACATTCATAATGTCTACACTGTGTTTCTGATCAATTTGATGTTATTTTAATGGACAAAAAATGTTGCTTTTCTTTCAAAAACAAGGATATTTCTAAGTGACCCTAAACTTTTGAACGTGTGTGTGTATATGTATTTGTGCAGGCTGCAATGGTGATATTTGAGCTGGCATGGGTCCTGACTAAGGACACTAAAGATATGCTGTGGTAAGTGAATTTATCAATGTTTTTTGTAAAATTATATACATGTATTTTATTTGCATGTGCAAACTATGACACTACAATTTATATTAAACATTTGATGTTGGACAGGTGGGCCATCATTGGGCTGACTGACCAGTGGGTTCATGATAAAATCACTCAGTAAGAATATTTAACTCCAACTCTCTTCTATAACACTTCAAATCTGATGCAACATCTAGGATGCCTACAAAGTTTTTGAAAAATACAAAGCTCATGTCTTACACGAGCACTAACTTCCGTGTATTGTTCCTGTGCCTCCCAGTATGAAGTATGTAACAGACATCGCTACTCTGCAGCGCCACGTCTCACGTCACAACCACCGGAACGAGGATGAGGATAATTCTCTCTCTATCGACTGCATGAGGATCTCCTTCGAGTACGAGTATCCTTTATCTTCACTGGCCAAAGGACCAGGGGAGCTCAGACTTGTGCATGACAACTAGTTGAGACCTAACTTTTTGAGATCTTTGGTTCAGCTATTTTGTTGCTGTGGTGTCTTCTAGGGCTGTGACGATACCAGTATCGTGGCAAGGAAAGAAGACACGAGGTGGATTTAACTTTAGGAAAACAGCCCTAATGTTGGAAACAAACATAATTACGTTGTCATCCAGAGTCACATTTTGTTTATTTTCCAAGGTATAGCACACTAGTTTACGTACTGCAGGATTTTAAAGAAATTAAAAGGGAGGTTTTCATTTTTGCCCTGGTTTTGCCTCGTTACTAACGAGTATCGCAATACTGGTATTGTCCCGGCCCTAGTTTTTTAATTTGGGTCTGACGTGTTATTAGTAAGCGTTGCCACATTCTTGTGGCTGTGTGTATGCTGTCCTGACTGTCACCCTCACGTCCCTCCCTGTCATGCCTTTCTCTGTGTGTTAACCCCTTGACACCCTGTCGCAGTCTGCGTCTGGCCCTGTACCAGCACTGGTCTCTGTTTGAGAGTATCTGTAACTCCTCTTACACCTCCTGCAACTTTAAGCTCTGGTCAATGCATGGCCAGAAGAAACTCCAGGAGTTCCTCGCTGACATGGGGTATGCTATCCCCAAGTTCTGACTGTCAATTAGAATAGGATCTCCATCAAATGATCACTTTAGGGACATGCGTGACTCGCATTCTTGAATATCAATTACTAATCAATTAGTTAATGTAAGCTACAATTAGTCTGTAGCCTCTGAAGGACAAATGTCACTTCATCAAAAGTGATGGGCAGCAGTTTGTTATTTTGATTTATTGATAACAATGGATTGTGTTGTCCAGCCTGCCCCTGAAGCAGGTGAAGCAGAAGTTCAACTCCATGGACATGTCAGTCAAAGAAAACCTGCGAGAAGTTATAGAAGAATCCTCCAACAAATACGGGTAAGAGTGTTTGTCTATTGCATAAATATATCTGTAATCCCCATTATCAATCACTCTGTGTATATGATGAATAAAATATGCCCTTCTCCTAATATGCCCAATAGACTATTTTCCAGTACACGACACAATGATGTCACGCACAGATGCGGGCAACTCTTGGCAGCAGTAAGAAAGCCATTGCCATCTGCGCCCGTTCGACATAGCCTAGATTCACTTTTTTATTACTCCTGAACAAAATAACTTTGGTGTTCTTATCGCATACAATGTTTTGATTCTTACTTTAACAGTCGCTAAGATTCCATTTGTTTGCGATCTTTGGAAAATAACTGTTTTGGGTACAGCAGTTGTAGTGTGAAATGCACTCATAAGCAACATGTAAATAGAGGCTTTTTTTTGCTGGCGTTCTAAATTATAAGAACTCCCACTTGTTCTGCCACTAACTTGCACGCATCGCCCTTGTGTGGCAATCTTTGTAAACACAGAAAAGGGTCTATAGCCCTCATTTAATGCTGTTTTCTCTGTCCCTTCAGTATGAAGGACATCCGTATCCAGACTTTCGGCATTCACTTTGGCTTCAAGAACCATTTCCTGGCCAGTGATATCGTGCACGCTGCTGCCGCCCTTCTGGAGAGCACTGAGAAGGACGACAGCCCCGGCGACAACTTTATCAAGGCCCTCGACTGCCTCTCCAGGTACACACACGTACATGCGCACACACACTCCCCATAAGCAAAGCCTTTGACTGCCTGTCCTGGTGGAGGAGGTGTACTGGACAATCCCAGAAAGCTGGGTGGTTCTCTTATTCCTTGTTGAGCTCATGATACAATGTATAATGATTCACAGAGAGCACAGAGTCTTGGGAGCTCACGCTGCTCGCCCCATGTGTTTATTCACTCGGGATCAAACGGGAGAGGGACTAGGGTTGGGCGATATTACGATAGGAACGTTTATCGATGACGATTGACAGCCATCGACGATTGACAACCTAGTGCTGTGACAAATGGTGGTTTAGCCCATTTGAACTTGACTGGCGCTGCGCCGTAGGCCTAAAGAACGAGGGTAGGACAGGGCAGCACACGAGTGACATTCAGAGTAATCTGCCTATTCCTGTTTGCTATAGCCTATTTCAATAAATAGCTTATGCTGTATAGGGCAGCAGAACGCAAGAGGAATGTAGGCTAGACAGAATTACACCAAAGCAGCGCAAAATGTTCATTCAGAAAATGTTGTTTCTAGCTCTGTCGGATGCACGGACGTTAAAGCTTAAACTTATTACGTTTTATAACTGACACTCCTTGACTATATTGTCTAGCTGTTTAAAAAAAAAAAAAACTTCTGCTATATTCCCTTCTCTCCATTCAATATGAATATGACCTTTGGGCTAGGCCAGGGGTTCTCAAACTTTTTGGGGCCGGGGACCACTTTTGTGATAGCAAATTCACCAGGAACCCCGTCATTTTTCATAATTGGTTGGATTTATAAAGCACCTTTCTACCAACCAGAAGTACTCAAAGCAATTGACATAGTAGGGGGAATCTCACCTCATCCACCACTAATGTGCGGCACCCACCAGGGTGATGCACAGCAACCATTTTCTGCCAGAATTCTCACCACACATCTCCTATCAAGTGAGGAAGCCAATTAGGAATGAGGGGGATGATTAGGTGGCCATGATGGAATGGGGCCAGGTTAGGAATTTAGCCATGACACAGGGTTTAATACCCCTACACTTATGATAAGTGACATGGGATTTTTTTAATGACCACAGAGTCAGAACATCTGTTTAACGTCCTATCTGAAAGATTGCACCATACGCAGGGCAATATCCCCTTCACTGCCCTGTGGCATTGGAATCTCCTTAGACCGGAGGGAAGAGTGCCCCCTAGTCGTCGTACCTCCCCCCAACACCACTTCCAGCAGCATCTGGTCTCCCATCCATTATGAGTACATAATCACGATAGGACAAAGGTTCGACCAACCCTAAGAGGGACCTACCGGTATTTGAATTCTGTCCAATAGTAACACATTTTGGTTGCAAAAATTGCTACGGTGTGCACTAAGGAATACACCCCAGGTGTTGGAATGATCCCATCCTGTTTTCTTTTCTCTGTAGGAGTAACCTGGAGCGTCTCCATGGTGGCATTGATTTGGCTAAGAAGAAGCTGATGGCCATCCAACAGACTGTAGCCAGTTGCATCTGCACCAACCTCATACTGTCACAAGGACCCTTCCTCTACTGCTACCTCTTGGAGGTGTGTGTTATACAGTATACTGTTACCACTGTAATATCACGGTACCAAAATGTCATGATACTTATGATGGCAACATTTTAGAATACCATAGTACCACTTCATATGATACTACCAAATGTTTTGGCCCTACTGTTTAAGAAGCCGATGGCACCTGTTATAAAATGGCTATAAAGTCTATTTTACATTTTTGATAAATTCTGTATAAAAAAAAAAGTTTAGCAACGGCAACTAATGTCTTGTATGCGCTGGTCCAATAATGTCCACTTGACTTTCATGAGCATATCATGTGGCAGCAGTAATCAGCCTGCCGCATCCCCTATCAGTCCTCACTCGCCTGTTTCTCTCTGTTCGCTCTTCCTGTACATCTGTTCCTCCATCAGTTGAAACATAATGTAGTGGTGATGAGGGGGAATGCTGTCCCTGATCTGTTTTTTTTATCCTTACATTTGATGCATTGAAGCAACGCCTAATGTAAGCCGAAACTCTCTTTCTAGTCCTTACATTCAGTTTGGTGCATACCGGTTTTAATGTTGGGAGCAATGTGTTTGTAGGAGAGAGAGTGGTGTGTGTGTGTGCGCGTTTGAGGGAGAGAGAGAGTTAGTATGTGTGTTAATTGAAGAGTAAAGGTTTCATGCAGGGTTTTCCCCTTACTGCCATAATGACATGCAGATTATTATGCATGTATGTTCCTCCAGCCAAATCACAGGTAGGCCTTTGCAAATATGAGCAAATCAGCCATTCTATGCAGTATACAGTGTGCAGTATACTGAAGTTGAGTAGAAATTTGAACATTAGTGAAAGTTTTTTTTTTTGTGTAACACATGTGCATAACATTTAGAAAACGGGAACAAGTGTCGTGGGATGGGGGGAACCGGACGCTAGGTCTGCATTGGCCTGGTATTGTTTGTAAAATGTTGGTATCGTGACAACACTAGTGTGTGGTATGTCCTCCCTATGACCCTCCATCTCTGTGCAGGGAACTCCTGATGTGAAGCTGTTCTCCAAACCCATGGCCTTGACCCTGCTCTGCAAGTACCTGCTCAAAGCCTTTGTACGCTCTGTGAGTAACTCAGTATTTCACTTACCCATTATCCAAGGCCCTGTCTAGCTCTATTGCCCCTGGTCTTCAATTAGTTTCAAACAAAAATGACAGTGTTTTAGATGTTTGTTTATGGTTTTTTGCATCGTTCTTGCTTGTCTGCCTGTGCCTGTACATAGACGAGGAATAAGCGATGTAAGCTGCTGCCCTTGATCATAGCTGCTCCCATGGATGTGGAGAAGAGAACTGTCATCGTTCTAGGCATCCCACCTGAGTCTGAGACATCCGACAAGAAGAAGTGAGTTCATAAGTTGTGTGCCTGTCTCTGCAAGCACTTTAATGTTCTTTATGTTTTGGGAAAAACTAAAACAAATCCTAATTTTAATCTTCCTTTTGTTCTCGCTCTCTCCCCCTCTCCAATAGTTTCTTTGGCCGTGCGTTTGAGAAAGCAGCAGAGAGCACCAGCTCCAGAACTCTCCACGACCACTTCGACACCTCTAGTAAGTAAAATGTTATTGTAAATGTATATCTTTTCCACAAGAGGGCAGACATGACACACTACAGATGGGCCTTGTTTAGCAGTACACTGGTTTCGTACATATATTTCAGTACTTTATTTGGCTCTCATACAGGTGCTTTCTCTAGTCATTGTTACAGCTTTAATCATTACATCATCAGGTGTTCAAAAAAACATTTCCCTCGCACCTGCTAGCCATAACAGCTCAAATTGAGCAATACACATGCTCATACTTACCTGTGTTTTGCCTTTGCAGTCATTGAGCTAAAGATGGAGGACAGGACTAAGTTTCTGGATGCCCTCATCACCCTGCTGTCCTAAGGAGTGAGCTAACTAAGACACACTGATGTATGGATAAAGTTCCTGAAATTGATATGTGAAATCTGTAGATGCTGGAAGAGACTATATGACATTACAACTAGGTTCATGCTCAATGTGATGGAGAAATCTCTATTTTGTGCTTCACCTGTTTTGGCCAATGATGAGTATTTTCCAATGTTTCGTATTTTCAGTTCAGGACACTTTGTGATGCCTATATGTATATTGTACTGTTTCTTGTAAGTGTATTGTGAGGGTTTGTGTTTTTAATCTCATGTAAATACATTTTTCTGTTGTCTTTGTTTTTTGAATGTGTCATGTAACACATTTATTAAATGATATTTTATTGATGTATAATTATTGAAGTTACCATCTACTAAGAGAAGGAATGATACACTTGAAACATTTAGTAGTAATAGGGGTATGTAATAACATTGAACTTTGGCGCAGAATGTGATATGGACCGTAGAAACTGTATGATGGCTTAACCATCTCCCTCAGTATACTGATCTAGAGCATAGGTTAACACAGACCTTGGCCCATATAGCACAGTATAAATACAGTTTCATGGATGGGTGGGATCCAAGTCCCTCTCTGTGGGCTAATTGAGCCCCATGTCTCAAATCAGTATGAGGTCATGACCCACAGAGAAGAGGGTTCTGGGGGTGTCACAGGAAAGGCTGATCTGCTCGCCATGGTGAAAGCGAAACGTGCCAGAAGGAGCATTGCACTTACTGAGCTAGAGGGGAACGGGATCCTCATAGCAGACGTGGTGTGTCTACTGTGTATATTATTTTATTGCCTTGAACACAAATGTGGATGTGTAACAATCTGACTTCCTGCTGATTGAATGTTTGGATGTACAGTATTATTGTATGTTATCAACTAACTGGAAAATGGTCAGATGAATTTGCTATAAAGATAAAGCTCATACTGTTCACTGGTCTGGTGAGAGAGATCTTATGATGTATAGTTCTATTGTTTACTATTTCATATCTAAACACACCCCACCAGTTACTGGGTAGGTCCCGTTTATTTCTGAGTGATGTTATTACCTAAAGTGAGTTGATGGAGCCAAATTATTGTTTACTTTACTTGGAGTTTAGGAGATAATCTCTAGATTGTAAGAATTAGAATTTGGCCACTGGGATTTTCAACTTTGCAGCCAAGACATCCCTGGTCTGGTTACGCTATTCCACTGTTCCTTTACATTGTGAACTTCTTATCAAGGAATGTTCTGGCATCTGATGACGTCCTGTCTGCCTTTTCACCAAAAGGCAGCATGGTTGTGCCCCATCTCAACCCCCAATATGACCCTCACCCCTAGTACCTATACCCCAACCATACAGAGGTCACAACTTTTAGATGCCAGTGAAACGTGGAGAAATTGTGAATTTCAGGCTATTATGGCGTCTGTCCCCCCCCTGCTGGCATTTCTCTCAACCAAACCACTTCACCCCTCAAACCCCACCCTATTTTTCGGTCCCCTCTTTCACTTTTCCAACCCCAAGTGGTGGGGGGCCACTGGCCTTTCTGCTGCTCTGCCCCGGAGGAATGCAACACTACCCCCTGGTCATGTCACAACTACACAAACACACTCACATGTGGAAGGAGAGGGGTAGCGTGTGGGACAGAGGGTATTAGAGGGCCTCACAGTCACACATGTTGCCTTTACTCCTTGGGGTTAAGCTACTTTGTTCACAGAAGGAGCCCAGTGACTACTTTACCCAAGAGCACTGTGTGTGTCACTGTGTCAATACAAGTATATCTCGTTATCTATTTGTACAGTACTGGATATTTGTTAATTAGTTAGAAAGATTTAGAGATTTGAAAGTTCTAGGGAAAACATTTTCCAACTTTCTTAATTTTACTTAATAATTAACAACTGCAACATCCTTCCAAACAAATCCACTTTCAGAGTGTAGGAAATGAGTTGTGATCTCTTCTACAGGTTACTCTAATAAAAAAATGTGGTCAATAAACAATGTTACAGTGGCTGTGAAGCATTCAGGCACATACATACATACAGCATGTCTCAATGACTTCTTGCACAGTAACCCTCTTTCTATCTAAAGCCTTTTCACTTGTTTTCTTCCTCTCCCTAACAATCCCGGATTCCTGATAGGATTAGCCAGACTGGACGACCGGGAACAAAAGCCCACAGCTGACTCCCACTGTCTGACCCCTGTCTCACAGAGACGCTATGCTGAGGAGGGTGAGTGGGCTACACACACATACGTTGCCCTCCCCCAGTCATGCATTCCCTGTGCCATCATCAGTAGCTCCCCAAAACAGCAGCTGAGGTCTAAAGATGCCCCTCCCACTGTGACCTTTAACCCAAGTGACCGCTAACCTCTGTGACCTCTCACAGTTGTAGGGTCAGCCCATAGAATTAGAAATTAGAATACTAGGATCTCTATGGGTCAACCTCTGAAGCTGACATTACTGTGTTCTTTCTAATAGCACGCTTGAAAAAGATTTGAGTAGAAATGTTCATGTGCAGTTTTCTTATTTTTTCATTGGTAGTGTAGCAATGAACCTGACTACAGTGTATGCATGTATTCTTTCCTGCCTTAAAATATAGATACCATCAAACTACAGACCACGTTGTGAACAAAGGACCTGCCACTGCTTTCTGAACGTCTAACCATATACCCACCGTCATGGATCTGTGACTATACCGAATGTGAAGACACACACTCATACACGCAGCATGGAGAGACCAGTGTCTCAGATGAGTGGGCAGCCTCATGGATGGCCAGACCTGGGGCAAATTAAAGCCTTTCATGAGAAGGGACTCACACTGCACTTCCTTTAAACCTCAGAGAGGGAAGGGCTTTTTTTTTTACACTACCCTAGTTTCCAGGGACACCAGAGAGACAGAGGATGTCCAGCCCTGAGAGGTCTGAATCATGCTGTTTGTGCTACTTAGTACAAAGATCAACTTTGAGAATGATAGAATACGCTCACACACGCTAGAATTAGCTAAACACTAATTTCATCCGAAACAACTAGTTTGTTGTTTATTTTTCCAAAGCTGTTCTGTCGTTTGCAGAGCAAATCCACAGCAGTGCCTGGAATAGCAACACTGAGTTTCCTGCAAGACGCAAATAATGTCAAAACAATGCTCTCCTCAGGATCCTGTGTGTGCGTGGTGTAAATATGTGGGCCAACAGGCACAGCTGATACTAAAACCAACCTCATCCATTAATTACAAAGACCTTGGGTTGACTAGACTGGGTGGATAGAGAACCTCTGGCATGGCATACACTCACACGTAGGGGCAGCTTTTCTTAGGACACTAACTGTTTCTCTAAATTATGGGTTGTAGGTAATTCCTGGGTTATAGTTTGGTTTATTTGGTTGATCAATACAATCCCCCCTTTTAGCTGAAAAGTTAAGACGGCCATACAAGCAGAGAGAGACTGACAACAGTGTTTTCAGTGAGCCATGATATCCGTGATAAATAAGAAATGTCTCTTCATCTGTCTTTTGACATTCCACAACCTGCAGGCCCTCTCCTTCATCTCATCTTCATTTCCTTCATCTCAGCCTAGAGCTGTCATGCCTTCTTTTCGGCCCGGTCTGTGTGTGTGCATGGCATGTTGTTGATTTGATTTGATGTCAAGTCTGGAACATGTTTTGGATTTTTACACGCCTTGTGGTTTCTTGGAT
Source organism: Salvelinus namaycush (assembly GCF_016432855.1). Taxonomy (NCBI): domain Eukaryota; kingdom Metazoa; phylum Chordata; class Actinopteri; order Salmoniformes; family Salmonidae; genus Salvelinus; species Salvelinus namaycush. The sequence continues at coordinate 33,287 of NW_024059319.1, read as the reverse complement.
GTGTTATCCGTTCTGTGGCATGTTTGAGTAATTGAGGGGTTTGTTGTATTTGTGTTGTGGGCGGCCTGACATTGTATTGGTGCACTATACAGTAGGCAAAATGGTGTTTCGAATCTGTTCATCTATTCTGGATGATTGGTGGGGTGTAAAATGGGATAGAACTCTCAATATCTTCACTATGTTAATATACAGTGCATTCGGAAAGTATTCAGACCCCTTCACTTTTCCCACATTTTGTTACGTTACAGCCTTATTCTAAAATGGCTTTAAAAAATATATACAGTACCAGTCAAAAGTTTGGACACCTACTCATTCAAGGGTTTTACTTTATTTTTTACTATTTTCTACATTGTAGAATAATAGTGAAGACACTAAAACTATGAAATAACACATATGGATTCATGTAGTAACCAAAAAATGTCAAGCGTGTGCAAAGCTGTCATCAAGGCAAAGGGTGGCTACTTAGAAGAATATCAAATATATTTTGATTTGTTTAACACTTTTTTGGTTACTACATGATTCCAGAAGTGTTATTTCATAGTGTTGATGTCTTCACTATTATTCTACAATGTAGAAAATAGTACAAATAAAGAAAAACCCTGGAATGAGTAGGTGTGTCCAAACATTTGACTGGTACTGTATATCTCATCAATCTACACACAATACCCCATAATGACAAAGTGATAACAGGTTTTTAGAAATGTTTGCAAATGTATTAAAAATAAAAAACAGAAATACCTTACATAAGTATTCAGACCCTTTGCTATGAGACTTGAAATTGAGCTCAGGTGCATCCTGTTTCCATTGATCATCCTTAAGATGTTTCTACAACTTGATTGGAGTCCACCTGTGGTAAATTCAATTGATTGGACATGATTTGGAAAGGCACACACCTGTCTATTTAAGGTCCCACAGTTGACAGTGCATGTCAGAGCAAAAACCAAACCATGAGGTCGAAGGAATTGTCCGTAGAGCGCCGAGGCACAGATCTGGGGAAGGGTACTAAAAAATGTCTGCAGCATTGAATTTTATTTCACCTTTATTTAACCAGGTAGGCCAGTTGGGAACAAGTTCTCATTTACAACTGTGACCTGGCCAAGATAAAGCAAAGCAGTGTGACCAAAAACAGCTTGAGAGGATCTGCAGAGAAGAATGGGAGAGTCTCCCCAAATACAAGTGTGCCAATCTTGTAGCGTCATACCCAAGAAGACTTGAGGCTGTAATCGCTGACACATTTGCTTCAATAAAGTATTAAGTAAAGTTTTTTTTGCAAACATTTAATAAAAACAGTTTTTGCTTTGTCATTATGGGGTATTGTGTGTAGATTGATGAGGGAAAACATTTAATACATTTTAGAATAAGGATGTAACGGAACAATGTGGAAAAAGTGAAGAGGTCAGAATACTTTCCGAATGCACTGTATTTGATAACCTCCTCACTGGAAATGTAATTCTAGTTTAAAAGAACAACATGTTGCTCCATCTTGATGACAAAAGCAGGAATGTCTTGGGTGGGATGTCAGCGGGAGTAGCCTCTGGTTTTGCTGACCAATTCCAAAAACAACTCCAACACAAACACTACTGCTTTAGGACGGTGTGGTGCAGGGAAGATGAGATTAATGATTTGGCATGAGCGACTTTGTGTGTGCACGCGCGCACATCTGTGTTTGTGCTCGAGGGCTAGCCAGTGGTGTGAGACAACAACCAAGGAGCATTTCATGTGTGATGGAGCAGTGTTTAAGCCCCCCTCTTCTCCCACACCCCACTTGTTCCTTCCTGTTCCGCTGTCCACTGGACAGGAAGTCTGTGCTACTGGGCCGTGACAAAGCTCTGAGTCATTCCACTGGCTTCAGCCTCAGGGGTCCACCACTGTCTAGCCATGCTGAATTATGAGACTTTCTTAAGTAGCCTATAGGTTTTTACCACTTCTTCTAACAAATATCTTATGTACTTGCTCATCACTTAAGAAAAAAAATACAATTTGTCCTTTTATTGTAAGCATGGGAATGGAGTGACTGACTCTCACTGTCTTTTATTAGAGACTATCTGGGTCATCTATTGCTCTGTCTCTCTTTGGCTGCATTCCAAACACTTAAAAGACACTATCCTCAGCCCTCAAATTAAGTGGGCACTTCTGATGACGTATCATGACGTCTGACGAGTATACGCTTGCAGGGCAAGGGGCGAGGGAGGAAGGAATGATTTTTAAATGGGCCGCCCTTGCCTGGAAATTCGTCACTCATTCAACCCGCGATGATTGTTTTCAGCCACCGATAGCTTGTGGGTACTTTATATGCGCTACAGTCAATTATGATTGCATGTCTACTTAAATTAACTATATAATTATTAATATACGCCTACTATATGATAGCTAGCAAATGAATTAGCTAACGAACATTAGCCTGCCTAGCTGGAACTTCTGAAGAAGGAAAATGTTTTATTTCTCCAATTTCCAAAAGCTAACCAAACAAAAACATCATTACTTTTACGAGGCGTGTTTGTGCCATCATGTGCATTAGTAGCACAATTTCTTTGTTTTCACCCCTTTTTCCATCCCTGCAACTTGCGTACGGACTCGGGAGAGGCGAAGGTCAAGAGCCGTGCGTTCTCCGAAACACAACCCAGCCAAGCCGCACTGCTTCTTGACAAAACGCCCGCTTAACCCAGACGCACCATTGTGTCGGAGGAAACATCGTACACCTGGTGACCTGCACCCGGCCCGCCACAGGAGTCGCTAGTGTGCGATGGGACAAGAACATCCCTACCGGCCAAACCCTCCCCTAACCCGGACGACGCTGGGCCAATTGTGTGCCGCCCCATGGGTCTCCCGGGCGCGGCCGGCTGCGACAGAGCCCGGACTCGAACCAGGATCTCTAGTGGAACAGCTAGCACTGCGATGCGCCACTCGGGAGGCCTGAGTAGCACAATTTCTAACCTTTTTACATTCGTTTTTATTTGCACTTGTATGTTGACTTATCCATATTGACATTGAGGTTTTAAGTTTCGGCAGACTTTTCTTAGCGGATGTACAATCATCGCGAATTTAATTATGGGGCCGAAGTAAACATAATTGTACACTCGCAAACTCGATCAAAAACGAGGACTGAGGGGCTTACGTTGCGAACTTCCCTTGTTTGGCTAATCGTTTGGACCGACGTCCAAGATGATGAGGGGGATTCCCCCAAGGACATAAGGCGAGGGTAAGTGGACGAGGGTGTGTCTTTTATGAGTTTGAAACGCAGCTTTTGTCTGAATCACCTCGTTAAAGTAAATCACCTAACTTGTTATTTATCAAAAAATCTGACTAAGAGAGAAAGTACATTTGAAGTCGGAAGTTTACATACACTTAGGTTGGAGTCATTAACTCGTTTTTCAACCACTCCACAAATTTCTTGTTAACAAACTATAGTTTTGGCAAGTCGGTTAGGACATCTACTTTGTGCATGACATGGGAAAATCAAAAGAAATCAGCCAAGAACTCAGAAAAAAAATTGTAGACCTCCACAAGTCTGGTTCATCCTTGGGAGCAATTTCCAAACGGGGTGGCAGCATCATGTTGTGAGGGTGCTTTGCTGCAGGAGGGACTGGTGCACTTCACAAAATAAATGGCATCATGAGGGACGAAAATTATGTGGATATATTGAAGCAACATCTCAAGACATCAGTCAGGAAGTTAAAGCTTGGTCGCAAATGGGTCTTCCAAATGGACAATGACCCCAAGCATACTTCCAAAGTTGTGGCAAAATGACTTAAAGACAACAGAGTCAAGGTATTGGAGTGGCCATCACAAAGCCCTGGCCTCAATCCTATAGAAAATTTGTGACCAGAACTGAAAAAGCGTGTGCGAGCAAGGAGGCCTACAAACCTGACTTAGTTACACCAGCTCTGTCAGGAGGATTGGGCCAAATTCAAAACAACTTATTGTGGGAAGCTTGTGGAAGGCTACCAGAAATGTTTGACCCAAGTTAAACAATTTAAAGGCAATGCTACCAAATACTAATTGAGTGTATGTAAACTTCTGACCCACTGGGAATGCGATGAAAGAAATAAAAGCTGAAATAAATCACTCTCTCTACAATTATTCTGACATTTCACATTCTTAAAATAAAGTGGTGATCCTAACTCACCTAAGACAGGCAATGTTTACTAGGATTAAATGTCAGGAATTGTGAAAAACGGGAGTTTAAATGTATTTGGCTAAGGTGTATATAAACTTTTGACTTCAAGTGTAAGCTCCTACCAGAATCCTGTTATAGGGTGTAGAAGCTTGATATGAAACCAAGTACAGTATTTGTTTATTCAGAATGTCAGTGCTATTTCTTTCTCTTTCTCCCCCCCCCCCACTCTCCCTTTCCCCTCTGTCTGCACCTGCCTGCCTGCCTGCCTGCCTGTCTGTCTGTCCCTGCCTGTCTATGTTTCACTGCAGGGGCACAACTTTGGTTTTAGAAGTGGGAGGGACATATATACATTTTTTTTATCCAATTGGATAAAAACTCCACACAGCCTCCTAGACAGCTCGGAGGCGTCCGCATGGTCCTACATTCCAATGATAAAACTGGGGGGGACATAAATGCAATTTCCGAATGTCTGTTGCATTATGGGGATAAAAATGTAGATTGCATGAACTTTACAAAAATCGTGATCAAAGGTTTGCAGTCGACTGCAAGTTTCTGCAGTTGCTCTTCACCAACTTCATCCTGCAGCTATAGGTATGAGAGTCTTTAGGTGCCTTTTGACAACTTTCAAGCAGGCTGTCATGTCCCTTTTTAAGGAGTGGCATCTATCTGGCCCCTCTACCATAAAGGCCTGATTGGTGGAGTGTTGCAAGGATGGTTGTCGTTCTGGAAGGTTCTCCCATCTCCACAGAGGAACTCTGGAGCTCTGTCGGAGTGACCATCGGGTTCTTGGTCACCTCCCTGACCAAGGCCCTTCTCCGCCGATTGCTCAGTTTGGCCGGATGGCCAGCTCTAGGAAGAGTCTTGGTGGTTCCAAACTTCTTCCATTTAAGAATGATGGAGCCACTGTGTTCTTGGGGACCTTCAATGTTGCAGAATTGTTTTGGTACTCTTCCCCAGATCTGTGTCTCGACACAATCCTGTCTCGGAGCTCAACGGACAATTCCTTCGACCTCCTGGCCTGGTTTTTGCTCTGACATGCGCTGTCAACTGTGGGTCCTTATATAGACAGGTGTGTGCCTTTCCAAATCATGTCCAATCAATTGAATCTACCACAGGTGGACTCCAATCCCGTTTTAGAAACATCTCAAGGATGATCAATGGAAACAGGATGCACCTGAGCTCAATTTCGAGTCTCATTACAATGGGTCTGAATACTTATGTAAATAAGTATTGATGATGTAACCCTTAAACACAGATCTTGGATCAGCTTACCCTCTCCAATTTCTAACCTTAACCATTAGGGCGATAAATCGAAACTGATCAGGGGAATTTTCAACTCCCGCGCCCACTCCCTCCTTTTTGTGTCTCAATCTCTCCCATTTAGGTCAAGTTTACCGGTCAACACAGTGTTCCCAATGATTCTACTGAGATTAATATTGGCATATTGTATCACATTGGGCACATGTCTTTATGATGAGAATGAATTGTGTTGTGATGGAGTAGGATATTAGTAGTGCAATATGAGTAATTCAATAAAGTTTCTTATCTGTAGTTATCTGACATTTCTTATCTGTAGTTTTTATTGTAAACATTTTGGATAGTTTTTTTTTTCTTTAACAAATGATGGCTCAAACACAGAATGAACCACTGAGATCTTACATTCAGTGGTGTAGTGGATGGTATATGCCATATGTCCACTTATTTTTTTTAGTGGACATTGCATATACTCACTTTCTAATCCCCACTGATACGTTTCAAAGTAGTGTAGTGGAGGTACACACTGTATCAATTAATAGTGCAGATGGACCAGATCAGAATGTTTAGTTTAAAGTGTACACATGCTGGAAGGCCTATGCATGAATGTTCCAAAATTCAATTTGCGGGAAAATACCGTTCACATGTGAGGGGTTTCATGGACAGATATGGAAATATCCGTTAGAATTTTAGAAAGAGGGGTGATTTAAAGATACAACAACTATCATGGATTGATAATATGACTAGGATAATGCCCTTGGATGCTAGACAATGAAATAAAGTTTAAAGAAAACCAGTACAACAGGAGAAGGCATGAGGAACTTTAAAAAAAAATAATTGCCTCCACCTTTCTATGGTGGGATTTTGGCTATAGGCTACTTTGAAGCAAGGAAAGTTAAATAAAGGTTAAATAAAAAATACATTTTAAAAAGCAAGGAAAGACATCCATAATATGAAGTAAAACGCCCAGGTTTCAAACAATTAAGGAAAAGGGAAAATATAGTGATGCTAATGATAGGCCTAGCCGTCTTCTGATAGATGGAAAAGCTTTCCCAAAAACGTTCTATATTACATGTTAACTAGTTACAAAGTAGCCTACCTGTCAAAATTATTATTTGCACCATTGTAGACGATGTCATGGCGACGTTGGTCATGAATAGAAACACTTAATCCGGTCTAACGGTTGTCTCGCGCCGAATTGAGCATGTGCAGGCCATCAAATCAAAGGGACTCCTTCGATATAAAATATTTTTTTACGAAAAGGAAAACGTGTCAGTTTGTCAATTTCACGAGGTTGGAGTAATAATAGGTTCAACTACTTAAGACATTGTCTTGAATCTAGGTTGGGCCATTAGATTTCGAGAAAATGAACAAATAAAGAATAATGTTTCACTTCTCTCATTGACTTCTCAAACCCCAAGCCCCGACCTGGTCTGTTTGGTTTGTTTCGCAAGCTTTCCCGGAAGAGAAGTCTTGAAATCTAAAACCGGTGAATTTCTGACTCAGTTGACAGCCTCATTTATTAGTTTCAATTAGCCTACTTGCGCAGTACAGCTTGGGCTGGGCTAACTGTGAAATACCAATAGGTGATTGATCATTTTAGGTTATTCAGAGCGTAGCCTATGTCCCTGTTTAACATATAATTTTTCACACAGGGCACCTGTCTACCTGGGGGGCTGTTAGGAAAAAAACAAGTACAATTATTGTATACCCAATTCTCCTGGCACCTCTACACCACTGCTTACGCTCTTATACATAGTTATTGTTGCTGTGGTCATTGCTGAATTACTGGCTTTTCGTAACCCCTTCTCCCTGTCCTTGGCCTAAGCAGATGTTCCGGTTTTCAGGGGAAATGGAAAGAGAGCCTGTGACGCGACTTCTGCTTTTGGACATTAACAAGGCGACACTCCATCTTAACTCCTCCACATTTACCGGATTGGTTGAACAGTGCAGAAGAGAACCTCCCCCAACTGTTTTTTTCCCCTTCTCGTCAAGACCAGCATATAGGGGATCTAGTTTCAGGCGTTTCTTTTATGACTGCTACGTTAGGTTACAGGCGGGGAGTCTGTGTGTGGCTGGGTGGATGTGGGTCTTTGGAATGTCCCCAGGCTGGGCCTTTATGAGGCTCATCCATACCACCACATTATAGACCCTGTCGCTAGGCAACAGCAGGTCCTAAACCGTTACCATGGCAAGGCCCATTGAGTGAAGTTGCTGGTCCTGTTTGCCTCTTTTCTCTCTGGAATGGGGGTCATTTTAGAGGTGCATCCCCAACTCTACACCCCAGACAGTCCCAAAATAACAGCCCAGCCCATTCCCGACAGACCATACTGCTTCTTTGTGCAGAAACACCAGATACACACCAGAGTCTGAATGCCTATAGAGGGGGTTATGGGAGTGATGCGATGCCTAGGTTGTCCTCAGCGAAAAGTTACAGTGAAAGTTTGGGATGATCATCTGCAAGTGCACACTAAGATGTTTATTCACAATGGAGTTCTATCAAGTGGCTCTTGGCCACTTTTGGCTAAAATGTCAATTGCATAGCCTACATGCAGTTGTTGGACATCATTTTTCTCTCTACTAATAATGTCGTTGTCTTTTTTTCACCAAAAGATAATCAGCCCAACTCATATCTACCTCGATTCAGTTGAGCTGGTGAATGACCTTTACATGTTCTAGTTATAAGTGGGCATATGACCCACTAAGACTCTTATGTGGCCAGCTAAACTATAAGTAAGCTTTGAAAATCCAGCCAAAGCTTTGAACACGGGGCATAATCAGCTCTGAGAATACCAATAGCTTACATGCCAGATGTTTTTTTTTAATTAAGTTATAACGGAATTTTATGATTTGCATAATGTAGGTCTAGTATTTTAAAACAATAATTACAGGAAATCATTTTATTTTAACTCAAGATGCCGAAAGTTGGGAATATATTTTAAGAGAAAAGGTCAGAACTTTTTTTCATCTCACCAAAAAAGTTGTTTTGCCACCACAATCAGCCAATCTTGCAACCCACAATCACACAGGCCTACAAAATCAAACCCCTCCATTGGCGGGAAAGAGCGATAGTGGTGGAAAGACATCCGGATTTGCACGCCTTTTAAACAGCGCGGTGGAGTGAGAAAGAGCTGTCTGAAAGGGGGATGGGTCGGGGAGTATTGTGTGCTTAACAGCAGAGCCCCACTCTTGCTGAATGGGTATTGTCATCTAGATTTCTATAGTTCACCAAAATACTTTCTCCTGCTGGGGAACTCAACGCATCACGTAGGCGTCAGGCCCAGACATAAATAATATTGAAGATTTGCAAACTACATGTTCTGATTACCTATTTATTATATTAATTCAACTACATTTCGATTTATTTAAATAAAACACGGTAGAACAAATACGTAAGACGATATCAGTTTAATCTCAGTTTAACATTGGAAAGAATATTGCATGAAATATATAATGGATCTTTACATCAAACATCAACAAAACCAGTGAGTAAAACAGCAGTGTATTCCTACAAATTCATGACATGAAACACATCCAGTACAGCTTCTACATACAGATATAAAACTCACATTTGCAAACTTTTAAAAGTTTCATCTGAAAACAGGTGAAGTGGACTGGACATCCTATATTTGGCATCTAAATCTATGGTCCTAATTTTTGTAAAATAGATTATATTCCACTATTATAGACACATATAAGGACGCCTGAGTTGTGTTTCCTTAAAAATAGGCCTAGCCTACATGTATTTTTTTAGCTCGTCCCACAGTCCCATGAAGCAAAAATCCACTGTCCAAAAACCTTTTAGGTGGTTTGGAGTGCTACCACTCCGAAATCACAGTAACTGTAGCCTACACTGAAGTAAAAAAACAGTGGATATATTCAGTCGTATAATCTTCCTTTAGGAAAAAAACTTCACAATGGTAAACATTTCAAAATGCAAGGGATTATGAGCGATCATTGAAAATATAGACTAGGACATTTAAAAATACAGGTACCTAAAACAAAGACGCTCATTTTTGTAATTGGCTATCACTTTATATCCAGACGTATATGCATAGTCTCCAAAAAAGTTTATTTTCTGCTGTTTGCAAAAATGATGAACGAATATGTTCTCCAATATTGTGTTTAGTTTATAGTCAGTGTAACAAAATGATGCTTTAATTGATTTCAAAGTTCAGCGTAAACTGCAGGTGCAAAAAATACGTTTAAAAAAATAGTTTTTCAAAAGATCACAGCACATTTACGCAAAGCATAGCTACCCCATCCCGAGGGTGGGAAGCAGGGCTACACGTAATTCCTTTTGTCATAGTCTCCGGTCCCGTTTGGTGTGGCCCGTTTGGTCGGGGAATATTTGGCCGAATAGCCCGAATTCCCGTTAGAAGGACAAGAGCAGCAGAGTAGCGCGCCCCCGACCAGCAGGAGCGCCGTGGCCGCCCAACCGATGTAGAGCGCGGCCCCGATCTCCCTCTTTTTGGACGCGGGCACCTGTGGGTTGTAGAAGTCAGAGATGATGTTGTTGGCCATCCAGCAGAGAGGTACTAACACAAACAACCCACTGGTGATGTAGATAACCCCTCCGGCGTTCACCACCCGGGTTTTGACGTTCTCGGCGCTAATGCAGTTGGTGCACTGCGCCCCGGCGACCACCACCATCAGCCCCAGCACGCCAAACACACACGAGATGACGGTGAGGGCTCGCGCCGCCTGCAGGTCGTGGCCGAGCGCAAGGACCGAGTCGTGCACCTTGCACTGCATCTGGCCGGTGCTCTGCACCACACAAGACATCCAGAGCCCATCCCAGATGGTCTGAGCCACCACAATGTTGGCCTCGATGAACGCCGTTACCTTCCACATGGGCAGCCCGCACACCACCATCACCAGGAGCGAGCCAATGACGCACAGCCCCAGCCCAAGGATCTCCAGTCCAGCGGACACCATCTTCGCTACTTTTTAAGGGATATTTGTTATAATTTGTGTCCTCCTCTGTGCGTGAACAACGCGTCTTTATGTGGATGCTGCGCTTTGGAATAAATGAGCTTCAGACAGATTCAGACAACGTCGATTTGTTTGAGACTCCTTACATCACTCTTGCTACAAATAGTCTACAACGGGCTGTCGTTTTAGTCAGTATGTTACCGACTGTAAAAACAACTGGACGCATAGAGCGGCTTGACCAATTATATGTTTTGAGTGGGGTGGGGGTGACTCCACAAGTGCTAAAGCCAGAGGAAAAACTTTCACCCAATCAGAAGTCACCGCATCCTCTCAGCACCAATGAGGAGGCAGGGATGTTGGATGAGAATGAACAAAGCCAGGAGACCGCATTTTGTGCGTGCGTGCGTGTGTGTGAGAACAGTTAGTCGGTTGAATATAGGGTTGGGAACAAACGCAGAGGACTTGTAAGACCCTAGGCTGTAATAAAACATATTCTAACCAAGTTGCTCATTACTGGAATAGCCTTCACAATAACTAAATTATATGATTTTGAACCAAACATAATTGCTGGGCTCTTATTTCCAACTTAGTAGAATTTAAGAACATACAATTAATTGGTTATACCCATAGCCAGACCCATAGGCTACTGTATATGACTCTGGTTCTAGACAGAACTGCATCAGTTAGTATGACATTCGATGTTATTGAATTGAAAAAATATATTGGAACATTGTAATAATAGCCTAATAAAAAACAAAAACACCACATAGCCTATGTAATGGCCCTAGACATAGCAGTTAGGATTGCCTACTGCTGTCGACAGTATGCTGTTTGCAGGCTACAGACTGGACTCACTGGACCATAAGCAGGTGTAATGTTAGTTGCATTACAAATGTAGCCTATGTAATGGCCCCAGCCAGAGCAATTAGGATTGCCTAATGCTGTGACAGTATGCTGTTTGCAGGCTACAGACTGGACTCACTGGACCATAAGCAGGTGTAATGTTAGTTGCATTACAAATGTAGCCTATGTAATGGCCCCAGCCAGAGCAATTAGGATTGCCTAATGCTGTGACAGTATGCTGTTTGCAGGCTACAGACTGGACTCACTGGACCATAAGCAGGTGTAATGTTAGTTGCATTACAAATGTAGCCTATGTAATGGCCCCAGCCAGAGCAATTAGGATTGCCTAATGCTGTGACAGTATGCTGTTTGCAGGCTACAGACTGGACTCACTGGACCATAAGCAGGTGTAATGTTAGTTACATTACAAATGTTGTTTTTGCTTCTGGTGGGTTCAGGGTATAATTAAGCATATAAACATTTTCATTTACGTCATTTAGCAGACGCTCTTATCCAGAGCGACTTACATGAGCAATTAGGGTTAAGTGCCTTGCTCAAGGTCCACATCGACCTATTTTTCACCAAATGTATGTAAACTTTGTTTAAACTCAGTTGTCTGTATTCTATCTCTAAATGTTGTCTATCACTAGCAGCACCATACCACCAAGTAACATTCTGAGTAGTCTATGTGTAAATGTAGCCTACTTGGCCAATAAAGGTGATTCTGATTCGAAACAGCGACCTTCAGATTGTTGGCCCAACGCTCCTAACCGCTAGACTAGCTGCCGCCCAGGCTACGCCTGTTTCTAATAAATCTAGACTAGGTGTATATGTTAGAACATTTCTTTAAATATATTTAATTGGGAAAAAAATGTTTAAAACCATGCACGCTCTCCTTGACTGTTTGTTTTCCAAGTTTGCATCGACTTCAATTTAAAGTTTTAATTTAGGATACTTTCCGTAGGCTACATTAGCATAGACAATGCTTGTTACAATGTTACTGTTGACAAGCGTGGAATCACAGTGCTACTTTCTACACAATAATGTATGAGAAATAATGTATCCTCCCACGAATTCCCATATAATAACGTGTAACAACCAAAGCGTGACATCATCAAGAACGATATCCGCCTCGTATAGAAACTGAGAAGTATGGCTGCCATCTTGGATCTTGAATTACCTATGCATATTGTGATTCCACCCTGGTTTGAGCCGTAATGAACCCAGTTGCACTGCCTCCCACCCGTGAAACAAGACAAACGGGCGTCATGGGATGAGGGCGGGACATTGGAGCTGTTTCCGGAGTCCCTTCCCTGGCCTGGGATAGAAAGAAGAGGGGGGAAATACTTCTGTTTATTTACATTTCATAAGTTACACACAGGTAAGGTCTCAAACGGTCGTATATGAATGCTTGTCTACCGAATGAGTGAGAGAAAGAGAGAAAAGGGATGAGCTTTTAGCGAGATCAAATAGTTGAAACTTGGCAACATGACACCACTCACTCACTGGAATAGCAACCTTTTCATGCTAAAGTTTGACATAAAACAAAGAGTTTCATAGTGCTTCGAAAGTTTAATTGATAGGCCTGTTTCCTATTTACAACAAGGTACCCTGTTTCCATGTAAAGTATATACAATTATGCCTAACATATTCGCCGTAAATTCTTCATAGAGTGTCGTGTTTGGAATATGTCAATCTTTCCCAAACTGGGTGTGGACGTCAACTAGTAGACAACAAAAGGCCAAAACATTTCCGCAACATTAAACATCCTAAATTATAATTTAAAGAAGTAACTTTTTGTTGTTGAAAAATACAAAATCATTATAAAAAATCATGAACCACACATTTCACTTGTGACAATATTGACTTTGACAATGCATTGTGTATTGTAGCCTGTGAGTATGTATCTAGAGTATGTATGTATGAGGGGTAACTATCCCCAAAGGGCAAGGTCCAATTGTTCACACAAAAAAGCAAAGTTTGGTAAAAATGTGGTATATGGATGATGGTCATGCTTAGGCAAACAAACTATGAAGGAAAATAAGTACCGCTTACACTTTTTTAGCTCTTTAATGAAAAGAGGAGCAACAATTGCTCAGCCGCGAAGTGGTAAGTCTCACAAGCTCATAGAGCAGGACTGCTGAAGCATGTAGTGTGTAAAAATTGCCTGTCCTCGGTTGCAACACTCACTACTGAGTTCCAAACTGCCTCTGGAAGCAACGTCAGCACAAGAACTGTTCGTTGGGAGCTTCATGAAATGGGTTTCCATGGCCGAGCAGCCGCACACAAGCCTAAGATCACAATGCGCAATGCCAAGCGTCGTCTGGAGTGGTGTAAAGCTCACCACCATTGAACTCTAGAGTGGAAACGCATTCTCTGGAATGATGAATCTCTCTGGAATGATGAATCACTCTTCACTATCTGGCAGTCTGACGGACAAATATGGATTTGGCGGATGCCAGGAGAACGCTACCTGCCCCAATGCATAGTGCCAATTGTAAAGTTTGGTGGAGGAGGAATAATAGTCTGGGGTTAGCCCCTTAGTTCCAGTGAAGAGAAATATTAATGCTACAGCATACAATGATATTCTAGACGATTCTGTGCTTCCAACTTTGTGGCAACAGTTTGGGGAAGGCCCTTCCCTGTTTCAGCATGACATTGCCCCGTGCACAAAGCGAGGTCCATACAGAAATGGTTTGTCGAGATCGGTGTGGAAGAACTTCACTGTCCTGCACAGAGTCTTGACCTCAACCCTATGGAACACGTTTGGGATGAATTGGAACACCGACTGCTAGCCAGGCCTAATTGCCCAACATCAGTGCCGACCTCACTAATGCTCTTGTGGCTGAATGGAAGTAAGTCCCCGCAGCAATGTTCCAACATCTAGTGGAAAGCCTTCCCAGAAGAGTGGATGATGTTATAGCAGCAAAAGGGGGACCAGCTCCATATTAATGCCCATGATTTTGGAATGAGATGCTTGCCGAGCAGGTATCCACATACTTTTGATCATGTAGTGTATGTATGTAGGCTACTGTATGGATGTAGTCTGTGACCAAAACGTGTTGTTGTACTGAGTTCATTTCAATTCCTAGAACCTGACATAATCGTTAAACATCAGATTTATCATTGACCTCTGACGGTTTAGCACGTCCCGATAAAATACATTTTATGTTTAGACAACTCCACAATAACAGTAGGAAACAATAATAAGTATTCTCATTGTGTGTGTCTCTGAGCTAAGAGATGGCGGAGGGCCACTATTGAACAGCTATCATCCATCTTGGCTCATATCTTTTGGCTCAGGGAGTCTTGGAACATTTCATTTCCCTCTGTTTGAGTGGATGGAGATTATAAAAGGGAAGCCTTTATTGTGAATGTATAGGTCGTGATAGGAGACTCTTATATTGAACTCGAAGATGGTGGCGGTTTAGGTAGAGGTTGCCCATGAGCACAGATCTTGGATCAGCGTACCCTCTAAATTCTGACCTTATCCATTATCGGGGAAACATAAAACTGGTGTTTTATCAGTGTCAAGGGGCAAGTTCCTCTTACTCCTGAAAAACGCAGGCTGCCTCCCAAATAGCACCATATCCCCTTTTGTAGTGCACTACTTTTGACCAGGGCTCATAGGTCCCAAATGGCACCCTAATACCCATCGGCCATTTGATTAACCTCGGTGTGAGCCGTCTCTTTCTCTAGTCTTATCTCATAAGGACAGCGCTGAGAGGGAGCCCTCTGACACCACTCATCAAGGAGGGACGTTTCCTTTTGTTTTGTAGTGTGGTGTGAACGGAAAACTAACATGAATCAGACTGACATGTTCAAGTGGAGATCCAGAGTGGTGCTCTCAGTAATTGTACTGTACAGGATATGTTGTAATCCTCAATACTGGCAAATGGACAGTGGCATGGAAGAGGATTTGTGTCCACCCATAGAACAGTCCAGTTCTAACCTCGTAGAATGATGTCATGAAGATATGCTATGGGGTCTGTTTTCTTTCAGTCTTTCTAAGGAACTTTGGTGCTTTGGTAATGGACACAGATGCTAAACTTAGAACTACCCATACATTATGGAAGTTGGGTCAGTACTGAGATGTTTATGCATTGTAGGAGTGGTATAGTTGTAAGAATTTCATGGTAAGGCCTACGTGCTCTGTATTCAGAGCACGTGACAAAGTTTGATTTTAGTTTATGATTTCACAACATAAGTAGAAAAATGTGACATTCTATTTATATTGCTCTGCCATTTAACCCTGTGATCCCATGTTGGTCATACAGTAGCTAGGCCTTTGTGCATAGTGAAACAATGTTATGATAACATTTTTTGCTTTGCCAACAAACCCTTCTGTTGCTTGACTATTTCCGCTTCTGTCCCCATCATAATAAAAGGGCCATCCTGTGCTCTGTACTCTGTCTGTGTTATGAACAGCCCTGCTGGTTTCCGCTGGCTTGAAAGGCTTTCTCATTCCGCCCATTGTTGTGGTTTTTCTTTTCATTGCTTGTAGAGAGCTCCTGAAACAGAGTATAACAGCTTTATTATTGTTGCCCACATCACCTCGTGACCCCCAAAGGACCACTTATTACAGTCAAGCCTCAAACCCCCTACTGTGTATGTGTGTACATGTGAGTCTGCCAACTTTCTTTTTATGAGGCTACGTTCAGTTTATTAGTTCGCTGCCCAGTCATAGAATAGCTCAAATCAGAGTGGACTGTAGCTGCCATTTCAGGAAGAGGTTCTTAACCAAGAGACCAAATTAAGCAAAAATAGAATTCAAAATAATAACACATTTATATACATTTTCATAGGTCTCAATAATTACGTCTGGCTTAAATTTGTTGTTTTAAGTTACTGTGTGGCTAAGAGGTAAGGTGTATAGATTCACTGCCACCACAGCCCCTCCAGCTAATAAATCAAGTGTAAACCTCACATGCCAGGATTTTGGCTTAACTAAGGTGGCATTTTTCCTTCTTCGCCAAACTGTTTAATCTCCCTCAGGTCTCCCTTAAATGGGTATTATTAAGTGAGTATTATTGCCTCCTGCCTGTATCTCCCGTAGTGTTGCCTTTGTGTTAATACCACAGCGATAATGGAACAGCTTAATTAATCTACTGCTGGTTCCCACAGAGACAGTCCAGGAATAACACGTGTGTGTCTGTGTGTGTGTGTGTGTGTGTGTGTGTGTGAGTGGACGTGTTTAACTATACTTGTGGGGACCAGAAGTCCCCACAAGAATAGTAAACAAACAAATATTTGACCAACTGGGGACATTTTGTTAGTTTCCACATGCTATTTCTAGGGGGGTTAGGAGCTAGGGTTAGGGTAAGGGTTAGGTTAAGGAAAATAGGATTTTGAATGGGACTGTCCCCACAAAGTTAGTTGTACAAGACTGTGTGTGTAGGGCAAACTCATTTGGTTGCGGGTAAAATCTTAAAAAAAAAAAAAAATACAGACATAAGAAACATACTGTATTGCTTTTGCATATTCAATAAATGCATTGTAACTTGTATGGTATGAAGGCCCCAGAACGTAGCCGTAGATAATAGATTAATAATAATAATGCTGTGAAATAAATGTAGGCTATCCCTCGGATGCAGGCCGTCTCACCCCGTGCTGCCTGCTATGTCCTGCTAAGATCCATATCGCAAGCTGTTGACTTGTGGGCCCCGTCTGTCGGCATGCCACTGACTGACCCTAACCACCTCTGTGCTTCGACCCCTGATAGTGTGTGTGATTGTGGGCCAGTGGGGCCGCGGGTGGGCTCTTGTTCCGTCTCTTACCCAGGCGGAGGGGTGATCCGTATGAAAGGCCTCAGGAACCTGGGTGATAAACAGCCATTGTTTTCCTGAGAGCTTGATGAAACAGAGAGGGATATCTGGTCATGCTGCCTGCTGCAGACATATGAGGTCCTGCCACCATACACAATAGATCAGTGTTGTAGTACTACAGTCTTAAGGCCACATATTGAGTGTCTCGGTTTCGGATACATTTGTACTTGGTCTTGACAGTGACAAAAAACTCTATCAGCTTCCATTCAATCAGCAGATAAAACCGCTTTGCCGGGCCAAATATACACACTCCACTTTATCTATTATATACATGTTTGCGCATTGGTGAACCTATAGGCCTTCAGTGTGTGACAAGTTTGTGATTCTGAAAGGACAGCAACTGTAATACCAGCGCACTCATGTAGGAGAATGCACTTTTTGTAAAACACAAAGAGCCATTGGTGTAGTGGAGGGTATATACAGGTATAAACCGTTCAGTGGGCATTGTGTATGCTCACTTCTTAATCCCTTATGTTGTGTATCAAAGTAGTGTAGTGGAGGTATACGACTTATCAATCATGTAGTACAATAGAGAAATCATGCACAAAGTAGCCTACACAATCGCAAAGCATGTGAAATATATTCAGATGCGCGCCGCACACATATCTTAGTTCAGCGGAATATCATCTGCAAGCAGCAAGAGTGTGCAGCTCTCAACTGGTTTTGGCTTGGAGCAGCTCACAGAAGAATAACATCAGTAGCCAGTAGGGTAGGAAAGACATTTATATCTACCAGTAAATGCTAAGTAAGGCAACAATGGGTATGCAAACCAGGTATTTAAAAAGTTTAGTCCCAAGTGTTGGCTAGTAGGCCATTTGTGATGCGCAGTTGTCATCATGTGCTGTTTGCATCAGGGGTATAGACATGGATGGGCCTGGGCCTAACAGGACCACCCAATCAGATTTGATGTGGTTTAAGCATTGTTGTGGACTTAGACCATCACGATTTTGAGAGTGAAAATCTGAAATATGTATAGGAAAACTCGTAAAAACACATAGGAAAACATAGGATTTTTCACACAGGGTGCCTTTGCTGGATGGTGAGTTTGGGAACTTTTTGGCAAAATTATAGTATACCCACTTCTCCAGGTACCACTTCTCCACTGCATAGGGCCGATGGAAAGACAGCAGTCATACACAGCATGATGTTAAAGGATAAGCAGTCCATAAACTCTGACATAATAAGCCAGTAGGTCCCCATCATAAGAATACAAAAACACAGCCATTAAGCATTTCTTAAACGAAATGTACAACTATTACTTCCCATTGCACAAATGGTCAGAGTGAGGTGTTTTCTCATTTGTGTCTGGAAGTTGCAAGCTAGCTAACTTTGCCAGTTAGCTTGGGTGCTTGGATGGGACAAGCATGCATTGGCAGGCAAGCTGCAGAAGGATGAGGAGGCTACTATTGCCCATCGTTTATCAGTGCAATTTTGACAGCCAACTAGCTGAAAATGTTTGAGAGCGTTTATCTAATGTCCCTTCGTTAGATTTTAGCTCATCTTGCTCTGGCTAGCATTAGTTGTTGATCTTGTTGATGTGCATAACTGAGGGAGAGAGAGCCTACTTTTTCATGGTTGTTTGATAAATAGGACTGTAAAGTTCCCAAATGTAAGAGGACTCCCGTGGTGTTTACATATTTACAGAATAGATGTGTTTACATATTTACAGAAATACATTCGGGTGTATTTTTTTGAATTTTGGCAAATAAATGTGTTCTAATGATCTAAAGTTGCGCTGTTGTAAACACACAGTAAGGTTAAAAGTGAATGATGGCAGGCCCATGTGGCAAATGGCTTGTTTGTATAAAGGCCTATTGTAGCTCTGACTGGATGTATTTATACAGTGGGGAGAACAAGTATTTGACACACTGCCGATTTTGCAGGTTTTCCTACTTACAAAGCATGTAGAGGTCTGTAATTTTTATCATAGGTACACTTCAACTGTGAGAGACGGAATCTCAAAAACAAAAATCCAGAAAATCACATTGTATGATTTTAAAGTAATTAATTTGCATTTTATTGCATGACATAAGTATTTGATTACCTACCAACCAGTAAGAATTCCGGCTCTCACAGACCTGTTTCTTTAAGAAGCCCTCCTGTTCTCCACTCATTACCTGTATTAACTGCACCTGTTTGAACTCGTTACCTGTATAAAAGACAACTGTCCACACACTCAATCAAACAGACTCCAACCTCTCCACAATGGCCAAGACCAGAGAGCTGTGTAAGGACATCAGGGATAAAATTGTAGACCTGCACAAGGCTGGGATGGGCTACAGGACAATAGGCAAGAGCTTGGTGAGAAGGCAACAACTGTTGGCGCAATTATTAGAAAATGGAAGAAGTTGAAGATGACGGTCAATCACCCTCGGTCTGGGGCTCCATGCAAGATCTCACCTCGTGGGGCATCAATGATCATGAGGAAGGTGAGGGATCAGCCCAGAACTACACGGCAGGACCTGGTCAATGACCTGAAGAGAGCTGGGACCACAGTCTCAAAGAAAACCATTAGTAACACACTACGCCGTCATGGATTAAAATCCTGCAGCGCACGCAAGGTCCCCCTGCTCAAGCCAGCGCATGTCCAGGCCCGTCTGAAGTTTGCCAATGACCATCTGGATGATCCAGAGGAGGAATGGGAGAAGGTCATGTGGTCTGATGAGACAAAAATAGAGCTTTTTGGTCTAAACTCCACTCGCCGTGTTTGGAGGAAGAAGAAGGATGAGTACAACCCCAAGAACACCATCCCAACCGTGAAGCATGGAGGTGGAAACTTCATTCTTTGGGGATGCTTTTCTGCAAAGGGGACAGGACGACTGCACCGTATTGAGGGGAGGATGGATGGGGCCATGTATCGCGAGATCTTGGCCAACAACCTCCTTCCCTCAGTAAGAGCATTGAAGATGGGTCGTGGCTGGGTCTTCCAGCATGACAACGACCCGAAACACACAGCCAGGGCAACTAAGGAGTGGCTCCGTAAGAAGCATCTCAAGGTCCTGGAGTGGCCTAGCCAGTCTCCAGACCTGAACCCAATAGAAAATCTTTGGAGGGAGCTGAAAGTCCGTATTGCCCAGCGACAGCCCCGAGACCTGAAGGATCTGGAGAAGGTCTGTATGGAGGAGTGGGCCAAAATCCCTGCTGCAGTGTGTGCAAACCTGGTCAAGAACTACAGGAAACGTATGATCTCTGTAATTGCAAACAAAGGTTTCTGTACCAAATATTAAGTTCTGCTTTTCTGATGTATCAAATACTTTTGTCATGCAATAAAATGCAAATTAATTACTTAAAAATCATACAATGTGATTTTCTGGATTTTTGATTCTGTCTCTCACAGTTGAAGTGTACCTATGATAAAAAATTACAGACCTCTACATGCTTTGTAAGTAGGAAAACCTGCAAAATCGGCAGTGTATCAAATACTTGTTCTCCCCACTGTATATTTTTTAAGTGTCATGTTCTTTCTGGGGGTGTATATGAACAGATTGTAATACGATTTCATTTAGCTAAAATGCTGTCAGTTCCACTTCAAATGCAACGATGTTTCACACAAGTTATTTTCAAAGAGATGGCTAACAGCAAGCATAGTGCAATATTAAACACAGTTCCACTCACCAGATGATAATCATTTAAAAATGAACTTCTTGTTGAAAGTTATTATTGAAAAGGGAGAAGCTAACAAATTGACAATAACATAAGCACCAGCTGTCAGAGAAGCTCACAGGTCACTGCACCTGTACATAGCTCATCTGTAAATAGCCCATCTAATCTACCTCATCCCCATACTGTATTTATTTATTTATCTTGCTCCTTTGCACCCCAGTATCTCAACTTGCACATTAATCTTCTGCACATTCTACCATTCCAGTGTTTAATTGCTATATTGTAATTCATTTGCCACCATAGCCTATTTATTGCCTTAACTCTCTTATCCTACCTCATTTTCACATGCTGTATATATATTTTTCTACTGTATTATTGATTGTATGTTTGTTTACTCCATGTGTAACTCTGTGTTGTTGTATGTGTCGAACTGCTTTGCTTTATCATTTACATTTAAGTCATTTAGCAGACGCTCTTATCCAGAGCGACTTACAAATTTATCTTGGCCAGGTCGCAGTTGCAAATGAGAACTTGTTCTCAACTAGCCTACCTGGTTAAATAAAGGTGAAAAAATAAATAAAACATCCTCTTTGATAACACCTGCTGCAGCCGCTGCAAACTAGCCGACAACAAAAGCTAGCTAGCTAGACCGTGGGAAAACTACGGCTCGTTATTGCACAGTGACCTGTTGGCCTTCAAGAAGGCAGACGTTTTTGTAAAAACAGTCCCACCCATTAAGTCAATGTGATTGGTTCAATCCACTGTCACTCAAATTCTGCCCTAATACAGTTGAATGGCAGATGCCTTTCTGATGGCCTATCCAATGGCTGACTTAGCGAGCTACAATTATTTCTCCAGAGACCAGCAAAGAAAAATCCTGATTGGATATTTTTTTTCTCTTCAGTGTTAACCCTTTCCTTTCTAACAAAAACTGAAGCAATTAAATCAGAACATCATTGAAAAAAGTAATATAATTATTCTTATTATTTTCATTATTTTATAAATCCCTAGCCCTTCTCTGAAGGCATAGAAGGCCCATTGTTCCCCACTGTGTTTGGGTTAGTAATAATTTTTAGTGTCTCTTTTCCCTCAACATGCATTTTTTCACTATTTTGAATGTCTAAAGAATCCATATGTTCTAAAATATGAACACAGAAATACATGGTCTTGAATTGGACTCGCATTTTTATGGTCTCGGTCTTGCTCTGGTCTTGAATTGGTCTCGCTTTAGGTGGTCTCGAACACAATACTGCAATAGATACATTTTCATCACTCTTTAATGGATTCCAGACAATATTAAAGTGTCATATGGCACACACTCCTCAAATATTTGTTACATTTCTTTTCTTGTGTTTTTCAAATAAAGTTACATAACAGGGTTCAGTAGTCTGGCTGTGCTTGCCATCTCTCCCTCTTTCGCTTTATCACACACAACCTGTCAGTCAGTGCCTAGTGTGTTATGATCAAATGGAGGGATGTTTTTACACAGCGCAGGGCACAGGTTGGTGGCAATTATGTGATCATTTATCATTCAGGGTCATTTCTCTGTCATCCGAGTAGTGCCATAGAGTAAAGCAGCGGGAGCCTAACTAAACATACATGGTTCTTAGTGGAGGTCTGGGAACCAACTTGTTGTCCGCCCTGTTTCTGCTCTATCAGTTGAATGTGATACAGTTAATGGGGATTTCCGTGAGGGACTAGATGTGAGCTTAGAGTGCCCTAGTGTGGATGCTGTCATTATTCAGAATGTCGGTGAGAGTGACTACTACATGTTAAAGGTAGTACTGTAGTAAGAGTTGAGTGTAGGTCTGGTGGTGAGTGATTTATACAGTTGTTGTCTCAAGCAGAGATGGCGAGAGAGCCTGGGTGCCAGTCTGCTTCCGCTTAAACAACGCTACATTGTTACCTTGCCAACAACAAAAACAAGTTTACTAAAGCAGAAACAGACTTGCACCCAGGCTAATGTTAGTGTTGAGTGACTTATATGATATTTATTTTTCTGGTTGCAGGTTCAGGCGACCAGCAGCAGTGACCATGTCTCAGTCTGCAGAGAAAGGGAAGGTGAGTGTACCCCTACTTCTTTAGTATGCACACGCCCTAACCCAGGCACTCAGAGGACATCCTGTATAAACACAGCTGTTTCATCGGCAGCTTAATTGCTTTTGGGATTATCTCCTCCATTTAATGCTTCTACACCTGCATTGCTTGCTGTTTGGGGTTTTAGGCTGGGTTTCTGTACAGCACTTTGAGATATCAGCTGATGTATGAAGGGCTATATAAATATATTTGATTTGATTTAATCTCAATTTACACCAGCCATCTCTCACACACATCTCCTAAAGGCTGGAGATGAAGAATGTCAGGGAGGAGAGCGATATATTGTCTCATGCTTCATAAAAAACATGTGTAAACTAACAGTGAAATGCTTAATTATGGGCCTTTCCCAACAATGCAGAGAGAAAAATAATTATAACACAAAGAATAAATACACAATGTGTAATGATAACTTGGCTATATACACATAGGTACCAGTACCGAGTTGATGTGCAGGGGTACAAGGTAATTGAGGTAGATTTGTACATACAGGTAGGGAAAAAGTGACTAGGCAACAGGATGGACAATAAACAGTATCCGCACAGAGGGGGAGGGAAGAGAAACAATTCAAGACCCTTCCAATGCAAATCCTAGTGAGTTATAGTGCATTACCGTTATAACCATGTGTTTGTCAGTTCCCTGAGGCGGCAGGATATGTGGGTTTTGCCAACCTGCCCAACCAGGTGCACAGGAAGTCAGTGAAGAAGGGATTTGAGTTCACCCTCATGGTCGTTGGTGAGTATGACCTATTCACCAACTATGTCAATTCAAGAGAAACTCAACTACACATTAGTTATTTTGTGCCAGAATGCTGTTGTCTAGTTGAGGGTTGTTTCCCAAATGGCTCCCTATTCCCTATATAGTGCACTACTTTTGACCAGAGCCCTGGTCAAAAGTAGTGCACAATATAGGGAATAGGGAGCCATTTGGGACGCAACCTTGTAGATGTATAGATCCTAGAATGATCACGCCGGTCCGTATTTCTGCAGGAGAGTCTGGTTTAGGCAAGTCTACGCTGATCAACAGCCTGTTTTTGACAGACCTCTACCCAGAGCGATACATCCCTGGGGCTGCAGGTACACACACACTCTCACACTCACTCACTAATAATGGAGAAATGTCTGTTCTGCTGTCTCCAGTATAGTATTGCCTGGAGTGGAATGTTAAGAGTGATCGTTTGTATTAGTCTTTCAAAGGCCCATCCCCTCCTCATGACTTAGATTATTGGCCAGTCTGAAAAACAACCTCCAGCTCCTACCGCTTTTGTGTTTGTAGTTCTGAAGGGATCGGATAGGTGTAAGCAATATGGTGTTGGCTTTTGCAGTATTGATCTTACAAAATAACACATGATTTGAAAATGTGTTTTTGGAACACTTCACATGTTTTCACATGTAGTTTCATGTTATCACATGTTGCTTTACATGTTGTCACATAAGATCATTTGTGAGCACATGAAAACGTGTTTTTGGAACACTTTACATGTTCATGTGAAATTCATGTGTTTTTTCCGTAAGGGTGCTTAAGGCACCTGTCCAGTGCCTTAAGATCTGCAGAAGGGGTTAGGGGCTGCCTGGGTTTGTTTTCAACTTGGATATTTTGTCCAGAGGCTTGGCTTAGGCAGGCTTTAGAGTCACAAGGAAGCTTTGATGTGAAAACTAATGAAACTATACTATCGTTCAAAAGTTTGGGGTCACTTAGAAATATCCTTGTTTTTGAAAGAAAAGCAAAAAAATGTGTCCATTAAAATAACCTCAAATTGATCAGAAAAACAGTGTAGACATTGTTAATGTTGTAAATGACTATTGTAGCTGGAAATGGCTGATTCATTTTTTTAATAGAATATCTAGTATAGGCGTACAGAGGCCCATTATCAGCAACCATCACTCCTGTGTTCCAATGGCACGTTGTGTTAGCTAATCCAAGTTTATCATTATAAAAGGCTCATTAGAAAACCCTTTTGCAATTATGTTAGCACAGCTGAAAACTGTTGTTCTGATTTAAAGATGCAATAAAACTGGCCTTCTTTAGACTAGTTGACTATCTGAAGCATCAGAATTAGTGGGTTCGATTACAGGCTCAAAATGGCCAGAAACAAAGACCTGTCTTCTGAAACTTGTCAGTCTATTCTTGTTCTGAGAAATGAAGGCTATTCCATGCAAGAAATTGCAAAGAAATTGAAGATCTCGTACAACGCTCTGTACTACTCCCTTCATAGAGCAGCGCAAACTGGCTCTAACCAGAATAGAAAGAGGAGAGGGAGGCCCCGGTGCACAACTGAGCAAGAGGACAAGTACATTAGTGTCTAGTTTGAGAAACAGACACCTCACGAGTCCTCAGCTAGCAGCTTCATGAAATAGTACCCGCAAAACACCAGTCTCAACATCAACAGTGAAGAGGCGACTCCGGGATGCTGGCCTTCTAGGCAGAGTTGCAAAGAAAAACCCATATCTCAGACTGGCCAATAAAAAGAAAAGATTAAGATGGGCAAAAGAACATAGACACTGGACAGAGGAAGATTGGGCAAAAAAGTGTTATGGACAGACAAATCTAAGTTTGAGGTGTTCGGATCACAAAGAAGAACATTTGTGAGACGCAGAAAAAATTAAAAGATGCTGGAGGAGTGCTTGACGCTATCCGTCAAGCATGGTGGAGGCAATGTGATGGTCTGGGGGTTCTTTGGTGGTGGTAAAGTGGGAGATTTGTATAGGGTAAAAGGGATCTTGAAGAAGGAAGGCTATCACTCTATTTTGGGGTGAAACATGGGGTGAAATCTCTTCAGATTACCTCAACAAATTGACAACTAGAATGCCAAAAGGCTGTAATTGCTGCAAATGGAGGATTCTTTGACGAAAGCAAAGTTTGAAGGACAAAATTATTATTTAAATTAAAAATCATTATTTATAACCTTGTCAACGTCTTGACTATATTCCTATTCATTTTGCAACTAATTTCATGTATGTTTTCATGGAAAACAAGGACATTTCTGAAGTGACGCCAAACTTTTGAATGGTAGTGTACTTATCATTAGGCCGTGTCCCCCGGGATACCTCTCAGCTTAACCTGGTGTGTTAAACAAAATATTATTTATGTAATCTCTCCCTCTGTAGAGAAGATCGAGCGGACGGTGCAGATAGAAGCCAGTACGGTGGAGATTGAGGAGAGGGGAGTGAAGCTCCGCCTTACTGTGGTCGACACCCCAGGATACGGAGATGCCATCAACAGCCAGGACTGGTGGGTGTGGGTGGGTGCGGGGGGTGTCTAGGTGGGTGTGTATGGCTGGTGAGAGCTACACATAGATCTCTCTCACAGAGGAGTTTTCTCATATTTTGTTCCTGTATGCCTGTTTCCTGTTCTGAGTCCCTCTCCACTTGTTTGCCCTCCTGTACTCCCATCCTCTTTTACTCCCTCTCTCAAATTTCCTCTCACCTCCCTCCCCCACCCTCTCTTTCCTACCTCGCCTCCCCAATCTTTCATTCACCCTTTCACCATTTCCTTAGCCTCCTCCCCTTTGTCTGTTTGTGTGCAGGAGGTTTTTCTGGATCAAAAAGGCGCTTAGGTGGTGGGCGTGACAATGGGTACGGATGGCGTGTCAGCGCTGCTGAATTTAAAGGCCCAGTGCAGTCAAAAACGTGATTTCCTATGTTTTATATACCTTTCCACACTATGAGGTTGGAAGAATACTGTGAAATTGTAAACATTATGATAATACCCTTTTAGTGTAAGAGCTGTTTGAAAAGACTGCCTGAAATTAGAGCTGGATGGAGTTTTGGCCTGCCTGGTGACATCACCAGGTGTTAAATTAGTTAATAGACCAATAAGAAAGAGAGTGTAAAAAAAATAAAAAATTCTACCATTAACAGCTAGTTTTCAGTTTTCTCCTCCCAACTCAGACCGTTCCCAGACAGTCATAGGAAAATTCCTGCTTGAGAAATTGCTCTTCCTAAGAAACAATTTTTGTTTTTTGTTGAAAACAATCAAAGTAAGGTGCTTTATTGTTACCCAGAAATTATTTGATATTGAGAGAAAAACTTCTGCATTGGGCCTTTAAGTGAACATTTTAGAGCAGCTAATTTCCTGCAATTCTACACATTTGCCATGGACCTGATGGAAAATGTTTCTAATTTCCTGCGATTCCATACATTTTGTTCTTTTGCTCAAACGTAATAACTAAATCAATACAACTAAATTGTTCTAATTTTAAATTCACCCTGACTGTAGCTTTTATTTTGGTGGTTGTTAGTTCTCAAAGATTATATTATAAAAAAATATTGGCATCATTCCATTTGAATTTAATTTAAATTCCTCTCAGTTGAATTGGACAAGGCATTTTCTCACCGTAGTGGCTTGATTCGTCTGGAGTTGATATGGAATGAACCCCAACAATGCCTGGGTCCAACTGGGGGATGTGATTTTTTTAATTTTTAATTTAACTAGGCAAGTCAGTTAAGAACAACTTCTTATTTACAATGGCAGCCTACCCCGGCCAAACCCTAACGACCTTGGGCCAATTGTGCGCTGCCCTATGGGACTCCCAATCACGGCCGGTTGTGTTACAGCCTGGAATCGAACCAGGGTCTGTAATGACGCCTCTAGCACTGGGTGAATATAAGTCAGAGGTAATATGGCACTCTATTCCCTATATAGTGCACTACTTTGGACCGACACTTGGCATTTTGCATGGTGATCTTAGGCTTGTGCTGACATTGCTTCCAGAGGCAGTGTAACTCTGTAGTGAGTGTCCCAAGGATTTTAATGGCAGAAAATTAATGTCTGTGTGTATGAGTGTAGCTATGTCTGTGTGTATGAGTGTAGCTATGTCTGTGTGTATGAGTGTGTACAATAGTTGATGATAGCAGGAACAGTGATTCTTCCTGTTCCCTTGCCCCCTCAGCTGCTGTGTGGGCTCTCTCCCTCCCTCTCTTCCTCCACCTCTCTCCTCCCAGCTCCATTTCCTGTTGATTGTCCTGACATGCCTGTGGTTGAGTCGACATAGAAATCAAATAAACAACAAAAAATGGTCACATGCTTAGTAAACAACAGGTGTAGACTAACAGAGAAATGCTTACTTCCGGGTCCTTTACTAACAATGCCGAGTTAAAGATGAAGAAGGTAGAAACCAGGGTTGTTACCACTGGCAGTGATCTAAGGGTTGAGTGCAATAGAGCAGGTTAGAAGCTCAGTGGCGTCAGTGACAACAAAGGGGCAACAGTAGCAGGTAATCAGGATATGCTAAGATCCAGAGTTGGGATCATTTCAATTTAATTTCAATTCCTCTCAGTTGAATTGGACACAGCATTTATTCACTGTAGTGGCTTGAGTTGTCTGGAGTTGATACGGAATGAACCACAACACTGCCTGGGTCCAACTGGGTGACGTGAATTTAGGTCAGAGGTAATCTGCATCCCAAATGGCACCCTATTCCCTATATAGTGCACTACTTTTGTCCAGAGTAGTGCACTATATAGGGAATAGGGTGCCATTTGGGATGCAGACTTTATGTTGATGCTACTTCTGTTTGGGGGGGAAGCTGTAGCTAAATACCATGTGACCACGCCTAGTGGCCCTGCAGGAAGTAATCAGAGAAAGCAGGTCAGATGGCAGAGATAGGTTGCATCTCTTTCTGGTCTCCTTTCCTCCATGTTGCTATCTGTTATCCCTGGTTTTAATATCAGTGCAGATGAAGTACGAAAGTTGAGGACAAAAAGCTTAGGCTTTTGAGTTGCACCCACTTCGTAAGTATATACAGTGTATATACTGCCAAGGCTACAAAGACCCACAATCTATTTCTGGAGGTGGTCTTCAAGTTCACACAATGTCTCTGGTTGGTTTGTGTTTGTTGTGTGTGTGTGTCCTCAGCTTTAAGACCATCATCCAGTACATTGATAACCAGTTTGAGCGTTACCTTCATGACGAGAGTGGCCTGAACCGCAGACACATCGTAGACAACCGAGTCCACTGCTGCTTCTACTTCATCTCTCCTTTTGGACACGGGTAACACACACACACACACACACACACACACACACACACACACACACACACACACACTTCTACTTCATCTCTCCTTTTGGACACGGGTAACACACACACACACACACACACACACACACACACACACACACACACACACACACTTCTACTTCATCTCTCCTTTTGGACACGGGTAACACACACTTCTACTTCATCTCTCCTTTTGGACACGGGTAACACACACTTCTACTTCACACCACTATTTAGACTGGCTAGTGGTAACATAATCACGTATTTTTTTCTATCTACTATTATTTATCTGTATTATATTTCTACCTGTCTCTGGATCTGTCCAGTCTGAAGCCTCTGGATGTGGAGTTTATGAAGGCCATTCACAGCAAGGTCAACATCGTCCCTGTCATCGCTAAAGCTGACACACTCACACTGAAAGAGAGAGACCGCCTTAAGAGGAGGGTGAGTTGGGCACACATGCATAAGTGTGCCACATATTCAATAGTTTTCCCTCATTCCCTTAGGTTTAAATCCCTTTTTAAACACAGGTGTAAAAATATAGCATGGCCCTTCACTAATATCATGATGGAACCAGTGGAATGTGAGATGAGGTTGTTGCCAGGATGTTGTGAGCTGCATCAGCCTCACTAGCTGTTCTTGTTTGTGTCCTGAGCCATATGGAACATTCATTACAACGTAGATGATAGAATAATAATCAGAGGCAGCTATCCAAGTTGGACATTGTGATTGTGTGTGAATACGCACGTTTGGCCTGTTGTTTGTGTGCGTGTGTGTACATTTGTGATGATGCAGCTTGATTGCTGCTAGACAATAGCAGGATTATTTAGAAGTGCAGAAAGAGAAAAGATGGAGCCAAGAGAGAGAAAAGAAAGGGAGAGACAGGGAAGGAGAGAGAAAAGAGGGAGAGCGAGAAAGCACACGTCTTGGTCAGTATCCCCTCCCAGATGCTTCCTATTGGAGCAGACCCAGGTGTCTGCCTGCCTGCACGCTCTCAGCTTTCTGATGTCTGGTCTGACATAATATGCACACACACACACGCCCTTGTTTGACCCTTTGTGTTATCATAGTCAGGTTACACTCTGGGCTCCCTTTCATCTCACATGCATTAGACCCTGTAAAACACACACACACACACACACACACACACATACCAGGAGAGGTGTTTTAAGATAATATAGCCCACGCTAGGCAGAGGAGAATAAGGTTGTGTAAATAGGATTTCCTGCTTGTGTGATATCACTCCCCAACTCCCCTCATCCCCCTCCACCCACCCAGCCCACCCAACAATTGTGTGTTGCCTGATGATTAGATGTTTTGGTTTCTGCTCCTTTTGAGTCTGTGTGTTTGAGTCACAGTTTGTTTACATTTCTGTCTGGGATCAAACAGTGCCTTTCTCTCTGTGGTGGGAGAGATGGCAACCAGATCCGGACAGGGCTGACTCGTGTGTGTGTGTGTGTGTGTGTGTGTGTGTGTGTGTGTGTGTGTGTGTGTGTACATCTTGTATAATCATCTGGTGACATCCACCCAATATAATCAATAGTGAATATCTTATTGTCTAACTTCTGCCCCTTTGTTTTGCCTGAGCGGTACAGTAACTACTCAACTGTATTTCCCCTCTCTAACCCCCGTACTGACAGCCCAGTCCCAGCTAGTAGTGTATGTTCAGTCCCAGACCCCCCACCTGCACTTCTTTCAGACCTCCGAGACGTTGGTCTTTTCCCCCAGTGGAGAGGCCTCTGCCCCGGCCTGTATGGGGCCGGAGTGGGGTTTGCCTGGCACTCAGGGCTGGAACGGCTCTCCTAGCCGGGCTCCAGTGGAGGATGGCAGACTCAGTCACTGTACAGCTGCTTTGTTGGAACCCCCGCTCTGTACAGAGCTTGTTCTACGGGACTGAGAGTGTATGTGTGTGTTTATGGCAGACTCGGTCACTGTGAAGCTGCTTTGTTGAAGACAGTCTGGTTGTGTAAAGTGCTGATGTTACATATTAATAATAAAGCCCTTTTGTGGGCGAAAAACTCATTCTGATTGGCCTGGCTCCCAAGTTGGTGGGCCTATGCTCTCCCAGGCCCACCCATGGCTGCGCCCCTGCCCAGTCATGTGAAATCCATTGATTAGGGCCTGATGAATTTCTCAATTTACTTGTTTCCTTTTATGAACTGTAACTCAGCAAAATCTTTGAAATTGTTACATGTGTTTATATTTTTGTTCAGTATAGCTTTTACCCTATCTGTATAGGGTGAGTGTTCTGACAGCCACAGGGGATGGGCTGGGGTGAGAGAGGGAGAGGCGATATGCTTTGATAACGTCTCACACCCTTTCCTGCTCAACTGTTTAAAACTGTCTGTTTGTCCAATTGGTTCCCATGGTCCACTTAGCGTTCCCTTAACAACTGTCAGTTAACAAGTAATTAGGATAAGCTGAATAGATAGCCTACACACAGATGTGCACTGTAATACACCACAAACTCACATACAGTTTCACACAAACCTCAGCTACTCCTCCACAAACAACATTTATGAATTCCCCCATGCCCACATGGGCCTACCAGCACACTCAGATTAAATAGGGATGGCATAATTGACACAGTCTGTATCAGGCTAATGGTAGTGAGTTCCTGGATAAGTCATTATAGCCAGGAAGTGGAGGGGAGCGCTCACTATCACAGGTCCTTATTTAACCGTGGAACCAAGCTGTATTTTTTTGCATATTCAATTACCCTTCGCTAAGCATCAATTTAATTTATTTTTAAAGGGGGAAAAAATGTCTGACTGTGATTTGCTCATCTT
Organism: Salvelinus namaycush; assembly: GCF_016432855.1. NCBI lineage: Eukaryota > Metazoa > Chordata > Actinopteri > Salmoniformes > Salmonidae > Salvelinus > Salvelinus namaycush. Next base: position 1,827 of record NW_024059319.1, on the reverse strand, counting down.
GGGTTTACTTGTTGTCCTTTGCGCTATGTTTGTTTGTCAGTTTAATCAGATAAGTAATAGATTGCTATACCAGGGTAGTACAATACCCCTCACCTATTAGACCAGGGTAGTCGAATGCCCCTCCCCTATTAGACTAGGGTAGTAGAATACCTCTCCCCTGTTAGACGGACTAGGGTAGTAGTAGAATACCCCTCCCCTGTTAGATGGATTCAGGTAGTAGAATACCCCTCCCCTGTTAGATGGACTAGGGTAGTAGAATACCCCTCCCCTGTTAGATGGACTAGGGTAGTAGAATACCCCTCCCCTGTTAGATGGACTCAGGTAGTAGAATACCCCTCCCGTTAGACGGACTCAGGTAGTAGAATACCTCTCCCCTGTTAGATGGACTCAGGTAGTAGAATACCCCTCCCCTGTTAGACGGATTCAGGTAGTAGAATACCCCTCCCCTGTTAGACGGACTCAGGTAGTAGAATACCCCTCCCCTGTTAGATGGACTCAGGTAGTAGAATACCCCTCCCCTGTTAGATGGACTCAGGTAGTAGAATACCCCTCCCCTGTTAGATGGACTCAGGTAGTAGAATACCTCTCCCCTGTTAGATGGACTCAGGTAGTAGAATACCCCTCCTCTGTTAGACGGATTCAGGTAGTAGAATACCCCTCCCCTGTTAGACGGACTAGGGTAGTAGAATACCCCTCCCCTGTTAGACGGACTCAGGTAGTAGAATACCCCTCCCCTGTTAGACGGACTCAGGTAGTAGAATACCCCTCCCCTGTTAGACGGACTAGGGTAGTAGAATACCCCTCCCCTGTTAGACGGACTAGGGTAGTAGAATACCCCTCCCCTGTTAGACGGACTAGGGTAGTAGAATACCCCTCCCCTGTTAGACGGACTAGGGTAGTAGAATACCCCTCCCCTGTTAGACGGACTAGGGTAGTAGAATACCCCTCCCCTGTTAGACGGACTAGGGTAGTAGAATACCCCTCCCCTGTTAGACGGACTCGGGTAGTAGAATACCCCTCCCCTGTTAGACGGACTCAGGTAGTAGAATACCCCTCCCCTGTTAGACGGACTCAGGTAGTAGAATACCTCTCCCCTGTTAGACGGACTAGGGTAGTAGAATACCCCTCCCCTGTTAGACGGACTCGGGTAGTAGAATACCCCTCCCCTGTTAGACGGACTCGGGTAGTAGAATACCCCTTCCTGTTAGACGGACTCGGGTAGTAGAATACCCCTCCGTTAGGTTACCCCTGTTAGACGGACTCGGGTATAGAATACCCCTCCCCTGTTAGACGGACTCCGGTAGTAGAATACCCCTCCCCTGTTAGACTGACTCGGGTAGTAGAATACCCCTCCCCTGTTAGACTGACTCGGGTAGTAGAATACCCCTCCCCTGTTAGACGGACTCGGGTAGTAGAATACCCCTCCCCTGTTAGACGGACTCGGGTAGTAGAATACCCCTCCCCTGTTAGACGGACTCGGGTAGTAGAATACCCCTCCCCTGTTAGACGGACTCAGGTAGTAGAATACCCCTCCCCTGTTAGACGGACTCAGGTAGTAGAATACCCCTCCCCTGTTAGACGGACTAGGGTAGTAGAATACCCCTCCCCTGTTAGACGGACTCAGGTAGTAGAATACCCCTCCCCTGTTAGACGGACTCAGGGTAGTAGAATACCCCTTCCCCTGTTAGACGGACTAGGGTAGTAGAATAACCCCTCCCTGTTAGACGGACTCAGGTAGTAGAATACCCTCCCCTGTTAGACGGACTCAGGTAGTAGAATACCCCTCCCCTGTTAGACGGACTAGGGTAGTAGAATACCCTCCCCTGT